>NW_007728346.1:66120-66578 GCF_000696425.1 Galeopterus variegatus
CTGTGCCCTTTCTAGTTTTTCCTCAACCTGAACTGTGTCAAGCCCAAATTTTCTTTTCTTACCTTTATCCCATTACTTCTAGTTACATCCCCTTTTGTAATGTCAACTAATTCCCCTCTGTCCTTTGCAGACAATTATATCTTTAGGCCTTTCATGGATTTCATTTTTTGTCTTTTTCCTTTTTGTAAGTCAACCCCTCTGGCCATTAGGTAATTCTTTGGGACTTGCTCTGAGCTCTACACACACTGTACATCTCTCTCACTGTCTGGTTCCCAAAGCCTGAGTGGATTCCCCGTGAGTGGTCTCACCCTGAACTGTGTAAGGAAGCCAGCTTTACCTCTTTTTCTTAATATGGGTTACTTTTGCATGAATCTTCAAACAGAGCTATGTGAGTTTGCCTGGCTATGAGTTTGCTGCAGAGAGAATTCTTATTTAATTATTTTTAAACTTTCACCTGT
>NW_007728346.1:68432-73837 GCF_000696425.1 Galeopterus variegatus
AAAAAAAAAAAAAGACAGAAAAAAATATATATGTATTTTATAATTTGGGTAGTATATTTTGTATTTCTGATAATGGTATATTTTGGGAAAAGGTGTTGGGATCCTTTGTGGTCAAGAAGTTTTTGGTTAAGAATGAGGGGGAAAAAACCCGCAAAATCGAAGCAAGCAGTATTAAATAAATTGATGATTAACCCTTTGAAAGCCAGGGTTTTGTCTGGTATCCAGCTACCTTATGCACCTTGTCTGTTGAACTAATGGATGAAAGGTGAATCCGTTTTTCCCCAGTAGTGCTTTCCTGCAATTCTTTAAGACTCTTGTTTAAAAGGAACTCTTTCAAGAGATTATCATTAAACGTGACAGGATGCGAACAGTAGCACTTGGGATAGTATCTTTTGGCTTCTGTGATACTGTTTTTCTTCTAAATGTAAGTTTTTCATTGGTTTATCATTTTCCCATGCGACTGTTTTTCCCGTAGTTATAGCCACATATTATTACAACTACATGAACTATATATGTCTTGGGGCAAAAGCTACAATAAACATAGAAAAAGGAAATACCTATTATGTTAGAGACATGGGATAATGTGTGAAAATAATTTTTTAATTTCTTTATGTTGCTAGCATTACATCAACAATATGTAACATTCAAAGGAAGACAGTTTTTGATCTTACAATCTTGAATAACTTCTTTTGAAACTTTTTCATTTTGCTGTGTCGGAACAGAAACCTTAACCAAAGAAGTAATGAAAAATTTTTGTATCTTTATTCCATGAATTTAAATCATTTTGACATCAGTCATAAATGAGAGCTGTGCCTTTAAGCTGTTAGTTGGTATATGTTTCTAAATATTAAATATCAACTAGAAAGTACAAGTAAACTGATGAATAACATCATTACTAAAAAAGATTTCCTTTACAATCTCCAAACTTTTAATATTTTTAAATGATTTTCTAAGTGATAAGCTTCCTTATAATGAAATACCTGCCTTTATTAAATAGGCTCATTCATTTGCTTATTCAACATACATATTTATTGATTGCTCTCTATATATGACCAACTTTCTATATTTTAAGCACTGATATGTAATCATTAGTGAGCAAAACAGTCATGAGTTCTCCTCTAGGAGTTTGTGCATTAGTTTATTTAATAGATAATTATAACCTGGTTTTATGTTCTGTGGAGGGAGAAACAAGCAATAAATAAGTGCTTAAATAAACGACTAAAATCATTTTAGGTAGGGATCAGTACTTCAAAGACGGTAATAGGAGAGAACTAATTAAGAACCTGAGCTGATCTACTTTACAGACTAGTAGAGAAAAGTTAAGATGGATATTTGTGGAAAGCTGGATGGAAAGCTTCACAATCAGTCTTGCTTGTGGTCTTGCCATGTATCAGTGTGTATCCCTAGCCCTGTTTACTGCTGTTGGTGAGTCATTTTTGCAAATAAAGTAAGTATTAATACTTTATTCACACAGTATACTTTGTATGATTCCGGTGAGTGATGTTCCAAGAAATAAGTTTTGATAGCAAAATAAGTTCTTAAATTGGTGATTTAGACATGTGATTCTGTATAATGCTATTAACCTTGCTAGGAGTTTCAAATGTTACATTATTCAAATACTATGCTTAATAATGTTTGTTGAGGATTTCCGGTGTTTAATATTTGTTATAGGCTACAATTATTTGTAGATAGTTTAATAGAACAAGTGCAAGAGAAGATCAGAATGTGGCTGTGGAACATGCCAATATGAAATAAGAAACTGATCTGTGATTTGAATTAGCAAAGCTGTATTGACTTTAATGGCAAAACAAAAATTAGGGAGAGCATACAAAATATTTTCATTGTTAAAAAAGAAAAAGAGCTTAAATGAAGCAAAATGTATCCTAATGTCCAACTTGGAAATCATACCACCATCTGTGTAAAATGAAAGAACCGTTTTCTATGTCTGGCTTATTTGTCATGAAACAAGCTTCTCTAATAAGGCAATTAATGTTTTGTTTGCTTTAAATTTTCATTTAAAAAATAGTGGCTTTTACATATCAAATATTTGTGCTATCATCTATCAGTTTTTAAATTATTTCTATTTGACATTTGTGTTTACATTCACTTCATTTAATGTTTTCTGTTATCAAATGTCTATGTCAGGTACAGATCATTTTTACATGTTACTGAAATATATAGTCATCACAATATCACAATATATTGATTAGTAATTATATACTTGCCTTTGTTATTATTTTTTAAAATTGATTGTACATATCTGTGGGGCATAGCATTGAATATCAATACCTGTGTGCAATAAGTGAGGCTCAAACTAGGATAATTAGTATATTCAACATTATACGATGTAATTATTTTTCGTAGCCCTTTACCAATTTCTTGCTAACCCCCACTCCCCCACCTCCTTTCCCACCTCTAGTAGCCTTAGTTTTGTTCTCTCCTTTTGAAAGTTCAATGAATTATTGTGATTGTTGTATTTTCTATTTACTTACTTACTTATTTATTTATTTATTTACTCCCACTTATGAGTGAGGACAGGTGGTATTTCTCTTTCTGTGCCTGGCTTAGTTCACTTAACATAATTTCCTCTAAGTTCATCCATATTGCTGCAAATGGTAGAAATTCATTGTTTTGGGGGGGCAGAGTAGGAGTCCATTGTGTATACATACCATGTTTTCCTTATCCAGTCATCTGTGGATGGATATTTAGGTTGGTTCCATATCTTGGCTATTGTAAACAGAGCTGCAGTAAACATGGGAGTGCAGGTATTCCTTCGACATGATGATTTCCATTCCTTTGGGTATATATCCAGCAGTGAGATTGCTGGATCGTATGACAGTTCTATCTGTAGTTGTCCGAGGAACCTCCATTCCTTCGACATGATGATTTCCATTCCTTTGGGTATATATCCAGCAGTGAGATTGCTGGATTGTATGACAGTTCTATCTGTAGTTGTCCGAGGAACCTCCACTGCTTTCCATAATCCTTGCCTTTATTATTAAGTCTTTTATGTTACAGAAAACCTTGGAAACATTTCCATATCACGGAAAAATTATTCACTGTATATAGTGATTATTGTCACTTATTATTATTTAAAAACACATAAGTTTATGGAAAATACAGAATAACTTATGATATTGAGAATTCCTGGGGGTTCCAATTTCTTGTTTCTGAATTGTTAGGATTCAGAACACATAAGAGGCTGATTGGACCCAAAGGCTAGGATTAAGTACACAGGTATAAAAATAAGCATCTGAGTAGGGGTACCTTTTTTTCTTAGCTTCCTTCCTGGGAAGGATCTAAGGATGAGTGGAAATATAGATGGATTTCAAAATCTAAAGAATAATCTCAGTTTTCACTCTTAAGGAATAGACTCATACCTCTTGAGATGGGCGATGGGCTGGGCTGGGATATCAGGGCTAGGTCATTATGGTTTGGAAAAGCTGACCAGGGATGAGCCTAAGGAGGTGCTGTCCAGTTGAAAGCTCAGTTGAAGCATATCAGAGAAATTCTGAAAGGCTTGTTTAGGGACATTCAATAGCGCTAGCCCCCTTCGTGCTTTTTAGCCACTGTACTCATTCCAAGTAGTTAATTGAATAACAGTTAACTTAGAAAACACCTAATTTAACACATTTTAGTGTTACCTTAGCTTATATTTATTGTTGTAAGAAGAACTGATCATTTAAAAAATATAATGAAATACAAATTTCTGCCATTTTTCTCAATCCTTTGTGGAGGGATGCATTAACAACTGCCCTAGTTCTGACTTCTTATCCCAAGACAGGAAATAATCTACAGTTTACCTTTATAAAAGAACAAGATTGATAGACAAATAGATAAATGGAACAGAACAGAGATTCCAGAAAGAGCCACACATATGTGGCCAACTGATTTTTCAGCAGAGTTGCCAAGGTAATTTAATGAAGAAAGATCAGTCTTTTCAGCATAGGATGGGTTAACTGGATCTCTTGGTGGGGGAAGGGTTCGGGAGGGGAGGAGAACCTTGATCTCTGTCTCACAGCAAATATAAAAATTATATAAAAATAGATTATAGTCCTAAGTGCTATAAAACCTAAAACTATAAAACTTTTAGAAGAAACCAGAATTTTTGTGAACTTAACATAGGCAAAGTTTCTTAGGATAAAGAAAAAGCATTCTTTATAAGATAAAAAAGGTTTTGATAAATTAAATTAGACTTCATCATAATTACAAATTTATGCTTTTCAAAAGACAGCATTTAAAAAATAAAAAAGCGAGGCAAAGAGTAAGAAAAAATATTTGTAGCACAATGTCTGACAAAGGGCTTGTATCTAGAATATTTAAAGAACTCTTACAACACAATAAGACAAAGGGAAAAAAAGGCTTGAAAAGACATTTCACCAAAGAAGATATACAAATGACCAATAAGCACATGAAAAGATGATCATCATTATTAGTTATCAGGGAAATTATTTAAAACCCACAATGAGATACCACTTACAACCACCAGAATGACTAAAATTAAAAAGACTGAGAATACCAAGTATTGGGGCAAAAGTAGAACAGGTGTAAAATGGCATAACCATTTGGAAAACAGCTTGACAGTTTCTTAATAAACATGCATGTACCTTATGACCCAGTAATTCCAATATTTACATATTTATCCAAGAGAAATGAAAACATACACCCACAAAAAACTTGTATATGATGTCCAAATCAATTTTATTCATAATATCTCCAAACTGGAAACAACCTAAATGTCCATCAGTAGGGGAATGGTAAACAAATTGTGATATACTCTCAATGGAATATTCCTCAGCAATAAAAATGAACAAAAGACTGATACATGCAACAGTGTGAATCTCACAGACATTTGTTGAATAAAAAACTTGATACATATAATATGATTCCTTTTATGAAGTTCTGGAACAGCAAAACTAATCTATGATGACAGGAATTAGATCAGTGGTTGCCTGGAGTGTGATACGGTGGGGAGATTAGCTGCAAAGGGGTTTAAGGTAACTTTCTGTGGTGATGGAAGTATTCTATAACTTAATTGGGGTTGTGGTTACATGGATATATCTATTCATTTGTCAAACTTAATGAACTGTGTGCTTAAAATCTGTACATTTTATTGTGTGTAAATTATCTCAGTAAATTTATTTAAAAATAAGAATGTGATTAAATTGTTTTAAAAATAATTAAGAATATTGTTAGCATCTATTTTTGTATATTTTCTTCTTTTTTTTTTTTGTCTTTTTTTTTCGTGTCCGGCAACGGATCGCAACCCTCAGTGTCGCGCCCGTACCGGACCGGGACCAGCAACGGGATCGCAACCCTTCGGTGTTGCACCCGCACCTCGCTCAGCCAGTGAGCGGGAACCGGTCTGTATGTGGGATCCGAACCCTCGGCGGGAGCGCCACCGC
>NW_007728346.1:74837-105696 GCF_000696425.1 Galeopterus variegatus
GCACCCGCACCTCGCTCAGCCAGTGAGCGGGAACCGGTCTGTATGTGGGATCCGAACCCTCGGCGGGAGCGCCACCGCACTCCCAAGCGGCGCACTGTAGCAGTGCGCCACCGGGCCGGCCCTATTTTTGTATATTTTCTAAAAAGCATTTGTCAGTTAAATTTATGGGGCTTTGTTCTGTATTTCTAGGATGCTATATTAAACTTTCTAGGAGGCAGTTCAGTAAACCTGTCATGAATAATTTCATTTTGCACCTAATAGTTCTGGTTAAATCCAGAAATAATGAGGTAGGCCCCATTCCCTCAGGGAAATATTTCTTAACACCTGTAGGTTTTGCTTTCATTTGAATGTTTTATATTTTAAAAATACATACCAGCTTTATTATATTTACCTTTTTGTATTTACAGAGGCTAAAGTACTTGCTGTTTTAGTTAAATGTACATGTACCTTGAAAACATGTGTATGTCCACTTGGATTTGCTTTCAAAAATGTGTTCCCTATCTAATCTGAATGATAAAAATAAATCATCTTCCATCTAAGTCTTGAATCTTCCCAGTAAGTATTACATTTTTACTGTCATTTTTTTCTTCTACTCTGTGTCTTGATGTCCTACAGATGAACTGTTGACAGATATCTGATATTCACTGGCCATGTTCTTTGAGGAAAAATGTAAACTTACTTACTAAATCCTTTTATTTGTAAAGTTTTGGTCACTTTCTGGGGATTATAGCTTATAGTATATGGAAGAAACTTAACTGCAGGGATATAAACATTGTTTTGAGTGGAAAAGTCTTCACTAATATATATATTCTAAAAGCTTAAATGTCTTTTTCAGAGTGGTAAGGAGAAATTTTAAGGACTGAGATACAACAGGCTGTTGGGGGAAGGAACACAATTATTGAAGTATCAACATTGGTTTTATGTAGCATAGAGTGTTCTTCAAAGAGTATAACAGTGATTCTGTTGAAAAACAAATGAAAAATTTAAAAATAATTTATAACTCTTGAAACCCTTCTGGCCACATTTTTAGTTTAATAATAACATGAATATTTTTTTTCATTTAAAAGATGCGTGATGATTTAAAACATTTTCTAATGTATCATCTCATATGACCCACACAACACCTTACTACAGCTAGCAGGCAAGGTGTTGTTCCCATGTTTAACAGATAAGGGGTGAGGTTGCATTCAGGGTTTGGTTATATTACTTTACTTTCATTCCCTTACATCTGTGTATCTGAGCTCAACTTCTTGACTAGTTTAAATTAAATTATCTAGTTGTACTTGAGCACTGAGCTTGTTTACCTAAGCACACATCTAACATTGAGTTATTTTAACTTTGTGACATTTAATCTTCAATGTTTCTGGAGAAGAGAATTAAATATCTTTTTATAAAATAAATTGTAAATACCTTTTAATTTAGGCAGCTTCTATTTGAAATAACACTTTATGTGAATATAAGAATATATATATTCTGTATAAGAACACTTTATATGAATATAGTACTTTACTTTTTCAGTTTATTCCTGCAACAAGGCTATCAGAAAACCAAGATTCACAGAAACTGTTTAATACAGTCTTTCTGGGTTGTGCTGCCTTCCCAAAATTTCAGCCTGTTGATCTCAGGGGGAGGGGGCACCAATCAAGAAAACAGTCTCAAGTTCTAATATAGGATGTTTAGAATAATTTTAAAAGTTATTTGTTTTCAGTATCTGTCTGAGAAAGAATTTCAACACATCTTCTTAGTTGAATTGTGATGGGTGATTTCCAAGTTGGTGAAATGGTTGAGAGTAATTAATTATTGGCATTGAATTCCAACTTTAATGTATATCTAGTCAAAATAAAATCTCCATTTTAATTATGCCCATTACAAAGGGTGAGACCATTGTTTTACATTGTCTGGTTTACTGGAATGGATTATTTAACTGAATAAGTACTATGTAGAGCTGTCTGTTGCCTTAATGAAATTTTTCAAAAAGCAATGGTTTTTGTTAACACCCTCAAAAGGGTTCTGACTTCAAGAGTTCAAATAATTTTCCTATAAAGTTTAATAAAAGATATAAGATACGCTATGTAATTAGGTAAGTTAGTAAGATTCATTAAAGCAAATAAAATACAGGTAGTTTAGTTCTGAAAAATCTTAGTGTACATTTCTTTGTTAACATTAATCCTTAGAATTGAGGTTGTGTATAGTAAAGTGGTTACGAATTTAGGCTCTGGATTCAGACTGTCTAGATTTGAATGTCAGTTCTGCCACTTTCTCATAGTGTAAGCCTTAGTTTCTTCGTTGATAAAATAAGGATTATCATAGTAATTGCCTCTTTAGGTAAGTATTAGGAATAAATGAGATAATATATGTGAAGCATTTATGTCATGTACACACTTATATGTTACTGTTAATTTGTATCGTCTATGTCAGTAGATAAGATACATAAAAAGGAAAATCTAGTTGAGTGATTTTGACTTCACTGCACACTTAATTTGTTGATTTCAGTGCATCTGTTTTCTTCTTTTGGAGATCCTATTGAGTAATGATTTAATTATGATATGGAAAAGTAGTGATCCTCAAAAAATTTGTAAACTGGATAATATAAACCTTGATAGTCTGAAAGACTGAAACTTAGCTGTAGTTATGCTTTAAATTAAAACAGCAATAACCAGTATAACCCAAAACATCTTTTTAAGGCAAGATTAGTAACTCACCTGAAAAATTACAGATAGGAGATCAAGATGAGAGTAGAGAAGTTAATGATGATCTCGTTTGATTGCAATATGATCCCAATTAAGCTAATCATTATCTTAACTAATCCTATATGAACAGAGTGATGAGTGGGAGCTGAAGTTAGGTACTTTGCCAGGAAATCTGAGCTATATTTCTAAGGAGATGCAGGACGAGGAAGGTGATTTGTTCGGTTTGTTGTTATTTTTTAAATGGGAAAAATAAAAGCATATCTGTAAGCTGATGGAAATGATCCAGTGGAGAGGGAAAATTTCGTGAAAGAGGAGGAAGGTGAGAATTGTTTGATCGTCTTCTTGAGTAGGTAAGAGGGAATGGGATCTAGTATACAAGTGGAAGGGTTAGTCATCAAATGGGGGGTGTGGCTAGGGAAGGTGGCAGAAAACTAACCCGTGTGCAGATGCTAGTAGGTGAGTAGCTCTGATGGTGGTAAATTGCGGAAGTTCTCTTCTGATTGCTTGTATATTCTTAGTGAAGTAGGTCATTAGCAAAATGTGAAGATGTGGAAGGATTTGTGAGAGGTTTGAGGAGCCAGTAAAAGATATGAAATAGTCATTTGAAAGAAAAAGTGTTAACAGTGATTAGAAAAAAAAGACAAGTTTTTCTGCCAAGAATGAAAATTAAGACTGATGGCAGACTTTTAATGGATGTCAGAAGGCAGTGGAATAATATCTTCATAGTATTGAGGAAATGGTTTAAAAGTTAGAGTGAAAAAAAGACATTTTGGGACCTGCAGAGACTATAGCTGAATACTATTTATAGATTTTTGTTAGAAGAGCTACACTCCAACTAGAAGGAAATTGAACCCAGATGTAAAGTGTGAGATGAGCAAGAACAAAGAGATGAGTATGAGCAAAAAAAAATGGGTATTTTGGCATGTCTAAGTAAATACTAATTACGAAAAGTAAACATTAAAATTTAAAGTTCTGTAAGTGAATATATCTACTAAAATATTGGAGAATTTGGAACACATGTTTTAATATAACAAGTTGCTTAAGTTATTGTTTCTTTCTTTTTGTGATGTGTGGGAAAATAAAAAGTTCTGCAAGCTGTTTTTAAAGAGCTCGTGTTGTTGCAACTTGTTTGTGATCACTGCTTAGAAATTTGAGATACAGGGCCGGCCCTGTAGCAGTGCGCCACTTGGGAGCGTGGCGGCGCTCCCGCCAAGGGTTCAGATCCCACATACAGACCGGTTCCCGCTCACTGGCTGAGCGAGGTGTGGGCGCAGCACCGAGGGTTGCGATCCCGTTGCCGGTCCCGGTCCGGTATGGGCGCGACACTGAGGGTTGCGATCCGTTGCCGGACACGAAAAAAAAAAAAAAAAGAAATTTGAGATACAGTGTGACCTTAATCTATACTGTGTAAAATTAGAAGGTACAGAGATATTTGACATTGCCTTCCAAGTATACTAAAGATTATTACTCTTAATCTTTGATTTATTGGATACCTAAGACATTCCCAGGCTCAGAGATGTTTGCTCAGAGGCTAGGGAAGAGATCTACTTCTGTGAGTTAGAAGATTTATGTTTGGGCATCCCCTTAAAAGGAGACTGTAGGAGTGAATAAACATCAAATTTATACTTAAATACATTTTAATTTTTCTTGTCTGCTTCAATGTTCATGTGGTAACAGTTCTTAGGTCAAATAAAACCTAGCATGTGAGCTGTGTAGCCCTACAATTTAAATCCCTTTTATGGAAAAGAAAAGTAGTCTCCTTATTCATTTGCCTACTCAGGAAGGATGAAGCTAATAGGTGTTGGACAAAAGCTGAAAGATATTCTCATGTCCTTTATGTGAAGGTTTAGATGTCTTTTAAAATCATGTGAAAAATAGAAGGTATTTGAGTACCTGCTTATGTGAGCTTTTTACTCTATTTTATATTTCCAAAACTAAAAAGTGATCTCCAAGGTTGAGGTCTGAATTATTTGTTAAATAGAAAATATATTTGTGTGGGCTTCTTAAGCCTCTGCTCTTAAATGATGGTTCAGCCTTTAGACTTATACGTCATGATAAGTCATTACTAAACCATTTATTCTGAACTATACCAAAGATGTTGTTTAATAAAATATCTGGAGACTTTTTCAGTATCATTTAACACATTAGCATTCACGATGTTCAAAAGAGGCAAAAAGTTTATTTCTAAAATCTTTTTATATTATAATTTATATACAATTTAGAAAGGTTAATTTAGCTTATTCAGAGACTCATTTTAACTAATAAATTGATTTCTAGTCAATTATATTTTTGGCATATGTTACTTTTTAAAACTATATTGCTAGAAACATAAAATCTACTCATGTTGCAAGCATGTTTGCTGGTAAATGCAAATCAGATAATTTATTTCAAGACTGATCTTACCGACTTTCTAGATGAGGATTCTGTTACTAATATATCTAAAATTTTCTTTTCAAAATTAAGTATCTACCATAAACTATTCAGAACAAGTTGCAGCATAAAAACACAAAATAAGATGGATTATGACATATTAAGTATTCTGTTGGGTTAACATTTTATTTTATAAATAATTAAGAAACATTTCTTCCCTTAAATGTTAGTTCTAAATCAGACTAGTCTGAGATGCATATTAGTAATGCTCAGAATGGAAAATATACACCTGTGGTAGAAGAATATGTCATGGTAAATATGTTTATACAGCTGTATGGTAATGGTAATTATTACAGAGTACATTTACAGAATCATGTAGTGAGACTCATTTTCAAACAACCATTAATTTTGGCTTAGAAATGGCTAATTAAATAATAACTTCATTTTTCAAATGTACCCTGTACAAGCAATACATGGTGTCACTGTCGCTGTCTTTAACTGAATGCATTCGTTTGGTCATAAGTACATGTTGGCTGATTTCTGAGGAAATTGAGACTTCTTGTAAGACTTTTTTATGATTTATGCTTTCATTGCATATATGCCTACTCTTTTAGTACCAGACTGAGTTTTCATTAAACTTTATTGCACTAACATGGACTCTTCTGTCATACTTTAATAAAATTTTTAAATTGACTTAATTGGGTCTGTGTGAAAGCTTCCTTTATCATTAATAAATTTCATTTATTCCATGGGATTATTAGTTTTGGATAACTTGCATGGCTTCATTCAAACTTGTACTAGAATATGAATACTATTTAAAAATTAAGCATGAGTAACAGCAAATTTTAAAATATACTCATAGGACTTTAAGGATTTAAAAAACATTTGATTCAAGTGAGCGAGTAAAATGCTACTGTTAACTATGCACTGCTGTATTTGTCTGCAAAAGTGTTTCATCTGAACAACTTAAGTAGGTTTCGTTTAACTTTTGAGCACCTGCTGTATGCTGTGCCCTATTAAACTGCAGAAATACCAAGATGGAAGGCTTATATCCCGCCCTCAGATATTTCAGTTTTCTTTTACCTGGAGAGAATACCAAACATCAACTTGTAATTACCAGCAATTACTTTTTTTTAAAAAACCTACAACCTAAGAGGAAGATACTGCAGACCTATTCAATATGTACATAATGGCATCGTTATTATACCCTTAATTCTTTAGAACGCTGTAAAATAGATGCTGAGTTATAAGAGGGCCAGGAAAGAGAATATAGTATATTTATTACATATCTGCTTTTGCTCCTGGAAAAAGCAGTTCGATGTGCTTTGGGGGTCAATATTTTTTGCTTGTTAAATAACTTAATTCTTAAGATGGATATTAGAGTCATGGGATGTTTGGAGTTGACTTAAGGTTATTCTGGAAGATTTGACCTTGGTCTTTTTTCACAGCACTTAGCATGGTGACTAGCACATAACAGGTACTTCACAGATATTTATTGAATTAATGAATGAATAAAGAAAATAGTGGCCATTCATTTTCAGATAAGATGGGAGAGCCTTTCAACAGAGGGAGAACTGAGTTGGGATTATTGTGGTGACAAGAACTGTGAAAGGGTTTGCTAGCTTGGCTAAGAGATAAGCTCAGAATAATTAGGACTCTAATTTTCTGAGGGGTAACATATTAAACTCGGTAGTTTACCTATAGTATGAGAGCCCTTGTTTATTACATGAGTGTCTGGTTTGAAGAGAATTAGTTTGATTAACCTCTATAAGATGTAGTAAAAGGGGAAAGAAGCTAGAGCAGTGGTTCTCAAAGTGTGGTCCTCAGCCAGCAGCTTCAGCATCGTCTGCGAGCTTGTTAGAATTGCACATTCCAGAGCCCCACCCCAGAACTGCTGAATCAGAATTTTTTGATGATGAGTGAGATTGGGGGGAAGACCCAGCAACTTTTTTTTTTTTTTCCTTTTTGTCTTTTTTCGTGACCGGTAACGGGATCACAACGCTCAGTGTTGCGCCCGTACCACGACCGGCAACGGGATCGCAACCCTCGGTGTCGCGCCCGCACCGCGCTCAACCAGTGAGCGGACCGGTCTCTATATGGGATCCGAACCCTCGGTGGGAGCGCCGCTGGGCTCCCAAGCGCCGCACTCTACCAAGTGCGCCACCGGGCTGGCCCAGCAACTTTTGTTTTAAACAAAATATAACAAAATATAGGACCCTTCCCAGGATTCCTATATTAGCAGGCTCATATTTGAAAACCACTGGGCCAGAGGAGTGAAATCAGGTAACAGGTAACAGCAGTGAAGAGATGAGCACTAAGGTCTGTTCCCACTGTAAACTGAATTATTTAAAGATTTGATGATTTAGTATGGCTGTGCAGGAATGATTAATCATTGGATGCACAGTTTTGAAAGAAATATAGAAGTTTGTATGTTGGTGGAGTAACTTCAGGTTTTCAGCTTTGTAGGTGGAAGGACTCACTTTTATCAGTTTACCCAGAAGTAACTGAAGATTTATTTGGAAAGTACAATGTCAATTTATTCTGTTATAGTAGGAACAAAACTATCTCAAACAAGAAAAATACACTTTCCTTTGTTGTGTTGATTCTCCTAGAAAAATAAATATAAATCAAAGAGGAGGTATGATGGACAGGGAATTAAATCAAAGGCAGATGGATTTTTTTAAGCATTTTTATTGAAATTAATAACCTGATGAATTTACTTTCTCCATACCATGAAATAAATATAAATCAAAGAGGAGGTATGATGGACAGGGAATTAAATCAAAGGCAGATGGATGTTTTTAAGCATTTTTATTGAAATTAATAACCTGATGAATTTACTTTCTCCATACCATGAGTATTTCAATGTAAAATAACTAGAAGACTTTTCCAGAATCAAAGACCATTTTTTCTGGTCACTGCTGAAGAACCCCTGATAAATTTTTATTCTTTGACTTTTCTTTTCTTTATTTTAAAGAATTCTTGGAGATTATTATGCTTTGTGATGTTGATATACTGTGCTTTGCAAGTTTATTGGATCCTGATGTAGTTTGGTGTATACTCTATTCTTCCTTGCATCCACCACATGCAAAGAAGCCTCCTGGGATGGGTTACTTCTGAGGATGATGTGGTCTAGATGAGTCAAAACCAACTGTTTTGGGTTGATTCATGTTAATTTCAGTTATTAATTTAAGATAAATTTTTTTTAGAATTATGTTACCAATAATGCACTGTATGTAGAGAATAAAGGAAGTCAGGAAGAGATGTGTCAACACTGTGTTTGGTAATTTATACCTATTAGCTCACTGGTTTTCTGAAAATTATAACTGTTTCAAACATTATGAATTACCTAGGAAATTATCAGATTCGTGTGGCTAACATAGAGAGTGAGGCTGTTTTTAATCAAAACAAGTAAAACCTGTATGTCACTAGGGTTGTTTATCAGTGTATTAATTCTCTTCTGCTATTATTCAGGATTCCATTGACCTGTTTTCATATATGCAAATTTACTGGCACTTATTGTATAGTAGGCACCATGTTGGGCACACAGGTGCAGAAAAGAGATACAGGAGAGTTCTGGTCAGGATGGTTCCGTAAAGATTGTGCTTCAACACCATCCCCCACACGGCAGTGGAAGAATATAGAAGAGAAAACTAACATAGTTGTTTTTCATAGCCAGCCTCGAAATCAAGACAAATATTTCAGAGGACCAGAAAGTGATAACAAATAGAAAGTAGTATATAGGCCTGGGACTGTAAGCCTGCCAAGCTCCTGACCAGTTTGCTCACCTACTTCTCAGCTACTGCCTCGGAGATGGGGATGGAGCCAGACTCAGTGCGTGAGAGAAGGAGTGGAACCGAGGGGAACCCTACCCTAGCCTGCTTTCCATCATTGTTAATGGAGGCTAAAAAGTGGGCTGCCAGCTCTACCTGGGGCATAGTGTTATTGGAAGCTGTGAACTAAGGGAAGAAGGGATAAAAACACAGTTTAGTGACCAGAAACTGAGTCAAGCCTGCTGGCTCTGTAATATCCCTGATGTCAGTCCTGCTAACTATTATTCAAGAATTAGAGCAAAATTAAGAAATTTTCAAACATATGAGTGCTTACCGTTCACATAACTTCCCCTGAAAGAAAGACTAAAAGATGCACTCACAGGGAAAGTTGTCCCAGAGGGAAGGTATAGCAGGGATAGAAAATAATACTGAAATTGATTAAATATGTTAGAGTAGTTATTTCTTGTCTTTGAGAATGTGTGAACATGGTATGTTAAAATATAGCATTAATTTAATCCAACTACAAAAATATAACCTCTGAAGACACTGCCAATATTCAGTATATGATGTATGACCTAGTTGTTAGTTAATCAGGAGAGGATGATACCTGTGAGTTAAAGTAGTCCAAAAAGAGAAAAGGAAATTTAGCTGTACCTTGAAGAAATATGTAGGATTCCCCTTGGCCAGTCTCATAGGAGATTACGCAGTGAAGGGAGCAATGTGAGCAGATTGCATGTAGGTGATGGAGTTCAAGACTCATTGTGAGGGTAGTTTGGCCCAACTTCTGATGGCTTATGTGAGAGAGGGATCAAGGAGGTTCTTTCAAACCTTTTGGAACCCTTTTGGTAGGCACTGGCTATCTGTATTTGAGAGAAATGAGATGGAATCCTTTTTAGCTGACTTTTGTCTAGGCAAGCTCTAGAATTTGTCTTCTCTAAATAAGCAACATAAAAAAATAAATAAATAAATAAGCAACATATATTTCTTTAAGTATTGATTTGAGGGCTTTCTTTTTTTGGTAAAATGCTGTCTTCTCAAGTTGAGTTTCCTTTTTTTCTGATGATAATTTGAAAGGTTCCGTCTCCTCGTGTTGTATTAACTCTGGTTAAAACCTGCTTTTCACTTTGTCCCTGATTAGATATTAGTGTAAAGTAAGTGATAGCATAGTATCAGAGAGAATCTTCTATAAAGCAAAGCCTATTGCTACATCCAATTTGAATTGTTTAGGAGACAAAAATATCTTTGCACCAAAGGGACTGAGAGAACTTGGGGTTTATTTTTTTTCAAGTATAAGACTGTGTGGAGCAAAGGTTAAGGGACTCTTCAAGGAGAGGAGCCTTCTAGTGCCTTTTTTGATCTTTTACAGATGGAAGAGATTATTTTAGTGAGGGATGGGGCAGTGGGTGCCTACTCAAAGAGTAGCAAGGAATGGGTGCGTAGTGGCAGCAACCAACACGCATGTGATATTTGTCCATAGGCAACAGGAACCTGACTCTTGTCTCTGAGATTTCCAGCAGTCCCCTAACTCTCATAAGCTCTTACTCATGTGCTTTAACCTAGTTCCTGTGTGTCCAGAATTATAATGGATGTTTTGGCGTTATAAGAAAAAAAAATAAGTTGGAACTTTGCAAGAGGGCTTAATCATATCTTTGCAGTGTGTAGGTACGAGTAGTGTTGCAGTTTTCTCCATTTGTATTTTTTTCTTCCAATAAATTGTTTTAGAAGCCAGATTACTACTCTGTGTTAGAATACAGCCCAATGTACCTGCTTTTTCTTCTGGTTTATCTGTTTCCAGTGTTGTATTTTGTCCTTTCCCCTCAGTTCCCTGCTTTCCCCTCAGACTGCCTTGGTGTTCCTCCCTGTAGTCTGATGTGTGTGCCTCACGTTTATCACCTTGATCCCACTTATGGCTGTTTTCCGTCTCCATGTCCCTGTATTTCCTTCACCATTTGCCTTCTGTCACTTCTCCTTTTTATTCTCTCCTACTCTATTCCCATTTGCCTTAGTTTCATGTGTCAAACTCTTTTTTCTTGAAGGGATTTCTTAAAGGTTAATTATAGGGGTTGACTTATGGATTCATCACAGTGTTTCTTTTTAACTTCAATTCGTTCTCAGGGCTTATTAGATGGCAGAAAAATAAAAGCCAATCACAGTATTTTCTTCAGCTCTAGTAAACTTTTGTTAAACCTGTTTGGTTATTTGAGGTTTCACTAAACAATGTGAGCTAGAAAAATAGCAGAGTGATAGGGACATGCTTTCATGTCTGAATATTGACATATGATGGAGTGGGAACAAGAATAAAGCATAGTATGATCTTGGGATATGAGAAAATTTGCATGGCTCTCAACCTGCATGACTAGATATTTATAGCAGGGGCTTAAACAAAAGCAAAAAACCTGTATTGCACCTAAAAATTGTACTTTACATTTTTGGAATATAGTAAAATATAATGACTGGAACTTAGTGCATTAAAAATTTATTTTGATGTGAACAATGTGGCCTTACCTTACCTCCTTGGTACTTGTCAGTCACGTGTATTCTCTTGAAAGGTTTACCTATGAATTGGTTAGAAATGAAATATAAAACTAAGACCAAAGTATTTTAAAGATTATTAAAGACTGAAGCAAATAAATTAATGAATTCAGTTTTACTTTTCATTGGTATGATTATTAGTTTTTATATATCAAAATATTACCTTGCATGTGTGCTAGAACCAAATCATCCAAAATATGAACTTTCAAGTTAGAGTTTATTTGAAAAAGTTTATCCATAAAACATTAAAATTGCTTGAGCTATATTTCCCTTGTAATCATTCTTTCATTTGCTTAGCAATAAGATGTTTTCCTTAATGAACTTCCTTTTTCTCTGCTTTTACAACTTAACTTTTTGTCTTTAAAAAAAGTCACAGGATATTAGCATTAAACATTCAGTAAAGGAATAGATGAAAAAATAGGCACCTGTAATTAGCATTTATCTTTGGGATAACTTGTATAAAATCTAAGATTCAAATACTCCTTGTTTCTGTACTAATTTGAAATTTAAACTCCTGTTTGATATGCTCTAGATCCGAGCGGAGATAACTTGTTTTATTCCCAAATTTATACTGGAGAGTAGGAATAGTTTATTTTTTTCAAATACATCCTAAACCAAAAAATGGGTGAAGCCTGCTTACATAACTAAAACTGTTATATGTTTTTCTTACCCAAGCTTACATAGGCTTTGCTTTCTCTGATGCCAGATGGTCCAAAGGAAATCATTAAATGTTTGGGTTGTTTAAAATTCCTTGCTTCTCTATTTGAAGTTAGTCTTGATCAAAGGGACTAGAATTTAAGTTTTTAAAAGGAACTTTTTAAAAATAAAAACTCTTTTAGGGAGACTTGTGCAAATAAATACTCAGCTGAACTTTTCAAATGTAGTACCAGAATCCAGAAATAAATGTGTATTACTATATACAAATTTCATTGCCTTCCAAAATATATTACACCAAAGGAACTTTATGCTTTGAAATTGGGATCAGAAAAATAATTCTTTTCTTGTGACCTTGTAAGGTCGATACATTATTATTAACTAGGATTGCAAATTTTCTTTAGAACAGTTCAAAGGGCTTTGCCTTCAGAAACAAGGTGACATGTACACCAGGACCTTACCTCCTTTTTTTGTTCTTGTCACCTCCCTTTGTCTTCTCACTTGCCTTCTTGAAAAGCACACAAAGTCATTTGTCACTGGGAGAATAGGCACAGCAAATACTGTTAATCATGAGTATCAGATCATCCCCCCTAAAGGTGTGGTGAGAGATTCTGTATAATTTAGTCTTTGACAGTGTCAAAGGATGTGGGGAAGTTAAGCTCATATTATCAAAGACTGAGCCTCTTTTATATACTCCTGGCTTTCTAAAATCTGAGTTCAGCTGTAGTTGTCCTGGATGATGTCTCTGAGTGCCTGTTGTCAGTGTATTGGTATTAACAGTAACCATCATTGAAGTCTAATCAGAGATTAGAAAAGCAGTCGTTTCCAAAAGTTATGCTTCTTTGATCTAAGTAAAAGGTACCTTTTAGCTTTATGCAAGATTAGGGATTATTTTAGAGATTTGTAACAATTCCATTTGTTCCGGTATAGGGGATCTGAGCTTGATTATTGTTGCTG
Organism: Galeopterus variegatus; assembly: GCF_000696425.1. Classification (NCBI taxonomy): domain Eukaryota; kingdom Metazoa; phylum Chordata; class Mammalia; order Dermoptera; family Cynocephalidae; genus Galeopterus; species Galeopterus variegatus. The sequence continues at coordinate 87,814 of NW_007728346.1, forward strand.
AATTTGACTTTATAAAGCCAGCAGGGTGTGGACATGTATTACCAAGGCATTGCACTTGGCAGAGGAAGGAATGAATAATGCATTGCCTAATATCCCACAGGGGTGTAAAGGGGAGTGCATAATGTTCCTTTGCTGTGAGTGAGGGTTATGTTGACTGTGTAATGTGTAATGGAATGTGACTTGAGGATATTAAGTAGAGTTCATACTTAGGAATTCTTGGTCATTGACCAAGATATCCAAGAAAGCAAATATTGTTGGATGACTAAACAAGGCAGATGCCTTAACTTAGAACAGAACAAAGACTTTTTTTTTTCTTTTCATTTTTTTATTCTCTTGTAGTATAAGATACTGTGAGTGACAGACATTTGCAAAGTCTACTGAATATTACTAATAGCATTGTAATAAATATCTGTTTTCTGTTTCTTTTTAAGGCAGAAGTCTTGGTGGTATCCTGTTGCTAGCATAACTCAGAACTTTGATATAATGACCTGCTTAGTAAATAAAGTACTTCCTGCTACCAGTTATTGTGTAAGCTTATTTTTTGTTGTTGCTTTGTAATCAAAGTATCAAAATGCCAATCTCCTTTGGTATTTCTTTGCAAATTCAGTGACTATTTGCAATGATAATTTTCATTATAAGATTAGATTGTGAGTTTTGTTACAAAGGAATATAAATGTTTAAATTCATTTTAAATATTTCCCCCCTGCATTTTTGTCAAAAGCTTTGTTATCTTAGGTTGAGTGCCTGGAGCAAGTTAAGAAAGAAATCTGTAGATTTATCTTCTCCGAAGATATTTAAGGCTAAGGATGCCCCAAATGACAGCTGCACAGTTTATCTAGCCCCAGTTATACTGTTCTGAGTTTTTTTGGATGCCACTATAGTAGCATATATCATGGCACACATATGGTGGCTTGGTATAGGCATAGACAGTTGCCTTGACATGTCTGCACTTCACAGCACTGGAGCTGGAGTGTTTACTGATCCACACCCAGGAGGTCCATCCTGGTTGACAACCTTGAAGAAGTCTATCGTTCAGGGATGGTAGAGGTCAACTAGGACTTGCCTAGGCTTTCAGTATTGGGGTTTACAATGAATGTGCCAAAGATGCCTTGGTCTTGAAGAATCTGATCATGGAGCACACTAAGCATTGTTATGATTTTTGTTTCAGTGTTTTTGAAGTGGCATTTGCTGAGCTTAGTGACATATTGCCATTAAATATGTTAAGACACCCTTTTACCTTCTGTGAGTTAATCCTAGTTTCTAACATATCCCATTTATAAATGTATTATTTCATACGTTTTGAACCTAACAACATTGCTATGTTGGGATATTTTAAAGATTTTTTAAAGGGGCCTGAGTAAAATATTCCAGCATATTTTCTCATATTCTTAAATTCTGATATAAGTAAATATCCTTACTCCTTTCCCATTTGTTATTACCTTATTTCTTATCTTTTTAGAGTCATCTCGCTGAATTTTACTGTACATGAACAAATTTCTGAAGCCAGGCATATCATGACTTTTAGAATTTTGAGCTGTGTGAATTTCTGAGTAACTGATGCACATGTTTTCAACATACAAAACAACTCCCTCTACATTTGTGGAATACCTAACCCTAATGTCTTCTATCTTAGATTTTAGGTAGCTTAAGGTTCTTTCCTTGCCAAAAATAGTATTAATACCACATATTACAAAAAGTATAAATAAATAAAATGGGATTCAAATTTTTGTTTACTTTTTTTTAATCCAGCTTCATTTTATATCAGAGAATATGTTGTGTCACGGTGTTTCCTAATTTAAGCCTTTAGCAATGATGACAGGTTTTTGTATGCAGGTGACATTTATTTTCCTATAAAATCTAACTTCTAGAAAATTAACTTGGATTTTTCTTTATTTCATGACATAAGGAAAATAAATGTAACTTTCTCCATAAATATGTGAAGTCCAACCCACAGAAAATTTCACTTTGTTAGTCTCAGTCCCTCTCAGAATCTACATACCACATTCATTTAGATTTATTTAGGTTTTGGTAACAAAATACAACTGAAACCAGTAAGAGAGTGTTCTAATTAAATTAGAGTCAAGACATAGTGGTATTGATTCTAGGAGTACATCTCCTGCCAAGAGCTTCTATTGTAAAATATCACATTTTGAAATCCTATATTGCAAACCCAAAATATCTTGGAAACTCTCCAGAGCCTATGGATTCATTATGCTTTGCTTTTAAATCATTGTCCTTTACAAGATCATATTCTTAGATGATCTACAGTCTAGTTATTTTGTTATGGCTGAAATGATTCAGCTTGTTTTTGGTATAAAACTATCAAATAATAAACCTCCTCTCCTCTAAAACATAACACTATGCTTTGTGTGGGAGAAAGGCTCCTGTTAAAGACAAAATGTTCACCTGAATTCCAGTGTGAAACCTATAATAAACTGACCTGCTTGAGTTAATATTCACATTTAAAAACTTCTATTTGAATAGTAATTTTTAGGTTAGGTTAAGGAGGGCTGGAAGTTTTGCCTATTTTTTTAGCATTGCATATTGCATAGTCAGATTTTTTTTCCTTTACAGAAAAATAAAAAACTACCTTTTTTCTGAAATCTACTGGTCTTAATGCTTTTTGCTTTAAAATATGTATGCAAGCTTCTGATCTCTATTAAAATTTTGGTAGTATATAGATTAATATTAAGTAAATTTCATTCTGGATGACAAAAATACTTTATTATTGATGATATATTTTTTCTAATTTTTAATCAAATTAAACAGAGGATATGAAGAATAAAAACTAAGATTTCCCAGATTCACTTGTTTCCAAGACACTTTATCATAGAATCATATTTTTTACAATAAGATTAATTGGCAATTAAGCAGAAATTTCAAGACTATACATTTAATGCCTTACTATGGGGGAAAACATTTATTTTTATTGTTGAAAAATATTTCTGCTAATGCCAAGGAAAACCTACCTTAGAAACAAAACAAAATGAAACTTTAAAAACTGCCCAAGAATAAGTTTGCATATTAACTTCTGGAGTGACCTATGCTGGTTTGGAGAAAAGGGTGAAAAGCCAGGTACTGTCATTCCTTATTATTCTGTAGCAGTTTAGTATTAAGAATTTAAAAGCAGAGAACAGTTGTAGTCATACTCAAAAATATATTGAATCTTGGCTGTTGTTCGTTTCCCAGAAACATCATGCAAGAGGTCCCTGGGGTTCATACAAATCAGCAGGAAAAAGGATTTTGCATACTGAATTTTATTTTACAGACTACGTCTCAATACTGCATTTTTTCTGCTTAACAAAGGATATATTTAATAGTAACAAATTATAAAACGTCATTTATTCAACAAACATTTGTCAAGTGTAAATATCTGGCCTAGTACATGGTATAATGTGCTTTATACCCCTTCTTGAGGGTGTAAAGATGATAACACTAGAGCCTGTGCCTTCAAGTGTAGATTGAGCATAAAAGAGGTACACAAGTAACCATGATAAAAAAGTGGACATGTGCTAAGGTGCCATAAGAGAGATCTCAGGGGCTCTAATATAGTAGAATGAGAGAATTTCTGGCTTAGGTAATCAGGGAAGGTCTCATGGAAGACATGTTATTTGCCATGTTTTGTAAAAATGGATGGATCCTGGCAGTTGGAAATGTGAACAAAGGCCATTGCTGGTAGAAGGAATAGTGTAAGCACTGAGGGTGTGTATGCAAGCTTGTTTGGAGTAAAGCGAATTCTGTTTGACAAGGGCATTGAGTGGGAAGAGAAAGGGCCCAAGACAATGAAGGATCTTGCATGCCAGCAAAGATGTTTAAACTTTACTGGGTAGGTATGGGGGAGATGTTAGTGTTTTCTGGACTGGGGAGTAGCTTGGTTAGATCTGTCTCTTATGATGATGAATCTAGAAGCTCTATGCTCTTAAATTGGAAAGAAAGGAAACCATAAATAGGGTCACATCTATTAGGCTGTTACAGTAATTTTGGGGAAAGTTAAACTAAGAAAGTGGCAGAGGGAATGGAATGGAAGGACGTGAATATGTGACAATGGTAGGATTTGGGAATGAGTAAACAAGGGTGTACAGTGATGTGAAGGTCAGAATGACTCCCACCCTAGCTCAGGGTGCAGGACAGATCAGGTGTTCAATAAATAAATACTCAAGTGAAAATTTTGGGTTTCAATGACAGAGTGGATAGAAATAGGAAAATCAAGAAGTTGGTTGAGGATGGTAAGATAATTTATATTTTAGATTACTGAGTTTGAGTTTATGGCAGGACATATGAGGGTACTTCCAAAAGTTCATGGAAAGATTTGTATTATCTTTCAATTCCATTTTTCCATGAACTTTTGGAAGTACCCTCATATATGTAGAAATGATCTTAGACATCAGAATTGCAGAAATAGAACCTAGAATACTCATAGAAGTTGAATGTGATGATATAGGCAGCAAACAGAGCAGAAAGGACATAGGACGGGACTGTTGGATATTGCTTATGATTTGGAATAAGAATTAAGAGGATCTGCCAAGAAAATGGAATAATGGAGGGTTAAAGAGATAGAGAATGATAGAATAATGGAAACTAAGTAGTGAGGAAAGGGTATTGCCAGCAGGTTTGGGAAATGAAAAAATGTAAAGAAAGTGAGTATTGAGGAAGGACCCTTGAACTTCATTTTTGAAGAACAGTTTTATTACATGGTGAGATTGTAGGAGGTGCAGGAGTGAGATGGGGGAGGCCTGCGTATGGTCTGGCAATGAAGGAGAGGGAAAGGTAGACTAATGTTTGGACTAGCAGACCAAGGGGAGGCATTTTTTTAGTCCGGGGAAAATTAACATTTTTTGTAAGTAAATGAAGAAGAGGTTAACAGAGCAGGAAAGATGAAGATGGACTTGGGGAGGGAGAATGAGACAGAGTAAAGAAACCTGGTAGTAAAGATCTAGAGTAGCGCTGTCCAGTAAGACTACATGTGGTGAGGAAATATGCTCTCTCTGCACTATCCAGATTAGTAGCCACAAGCCACGTGTGGTTGTTGAGCACTTGAAATGTGGTGCCTCATGCAAATGGAGCACTAAAATTTTAATTTTAATGTTCAATTCAAAATTGAATAGCCACATGTGGCTCTGGCTACCTTACTGGGTAGCAAAGATCTAGTGTATAAGTAATGACTATGTAGGAAAGAAGGTTAGACATTGCGAGTGATAAGGCATGAATTCCAGAAAAAGTTTGAGGTAGAAATGGTAGTATTTGAAAGAACTCATGGTCAAATAGTGTCATTCTTTTCCACAACATATGTGGCATTATCTGCCGAGAGGGTTAAGGTAGGGAGCATGAGAAAGACTGGACAATTCCTATGCGGATATCCAGTAGAGGCTAGATAGATGAGATGAATCACAGCAGCATTGAGAGCCCTCCAGAGGTGAGCGTGTGTATTTGTTTTAGGTCTCCGCTTCCTTCTCTGGTGATTTTTTTCAGTAGCATTCCCAAACCTGGGAGTGGGAAAAAAAAGAGGAAGGACAGGAGGAGTAAGCTTAGGGAAGATCTTTGAAAGGCTGAAATGCTGGCCATGAGATCTATATGAAGTAAGCAAAAAGCAAATAAAAATAGTAAATGGATAAAGACTTCAGAGTTGAGGTGGAGAGCAGATTCTGTAGATGTCAGACTGAAAGATAAGCAAGGTCAAAAAGTTTTCAGCTGTAAGAAGTGTGGATTTTGGAGGTAGAATTTTCAACAGGAGATGGGATAAGAAAGAAGCCATAAGATTAAATGTCAATTGTCTGGTGAGAGGAATATATAAGTCTGATGTGCATATTTCCAAATTCATGAAAGGAATTTTACCATCCCATGATTATTTTGTTTTTGTTCCAGTTTGCTTGCGATATGGTCTTTGCTTCTAACTCACTAACTCAACTTTGAATGTATGGTCTTTTCTTAAACAATCCAAATTTGAATAGTAAAACTAGGATTTTTTTTTTTTTTCTATTTTCAGTCATATCCAAATTCATAAGAACCAAATTCATAGCCTGAATGGACCTGTGAGATCATCTTGTATAATGTTTGGATTTTGTAGACAAGAGCTGTAACCTCTAAAAGCAGCTGGTTTTTCACCTTTTAAAAAGTAGCAAGTGTTGTGCCTCTCCTACCAGCCCTTTTCTTTCTCCTTTCCCATTACCTTTTGTCTTTCCAATAGTGAAGAAAGATACCTACATAATATTACCTAAGAAAAAAAGGATGTAGTTTTCAGAGAATGTTAGAGCTATGTGAGGTCGCTAGCACTGTCCTTTTAACTCTCAGTGCTGCCTTGGAAACACGCCACAGCAATGAGGGATAATCCTGATTGTTATTTGTAAAATAATAATGTATTCCCCATGACAGTATTGGAAGTGTACTTAAATTGTCTATTTTTACATGTACCCCCAATTTGTAAATAAAGTGGTTAGGTGTACAAATCAGTATCGCTAAAAGTGTAAATAAGAATTAACTAATTTATTGGGGCCGGCCCGGTGGCGCACTGCTACAGTGTGTCGCTTGGGAGCGCGGCGGCGCTCCCGCCGAGGGTTCGAATCCCATATACAGACCGGCCGCTCACTGGCTGAGCGAGGTGCGGGTGCAACACTGAGGGTTGCGATCCCGTTGCCGGTCCCGGTCCGGTACGGGCGCGACACTGAGGGTTGCAATCCGTTGCCGGACACGAAAAAAGACAAAAAGGAAAAAAAAAAAAAAAGAATTAACTAATTTATGAATTGGAGAGTTCAGGTCTTTGGTTTCTGTGACAACTAATTTAAGGGGCTTCTTGAAGTAATTTATAGGATCAACAACTCTAGAACCTTTATTTCCATTTCTTACAAGGATCAGCACAGTGAAATGTGATTAGCTACTTTAATAAAACTAAACTAAACCAACATACTGTTTAAATGATCAAAGAATGTTAAAAAACCTTTATATTAGTTTATTAATTCTTCTTGTCTTGAGGATTTTTAGAGATTAATTTTGCATACATATCACATGAAATCAGCATGCCCTCAGATGTCAGAGACTGACTCCTTCAGTGTATTTACTCAAGTAAATAAAAAATAATTTCTCCTTTTCACTCCCTCTCTTTTTTCTTCCCAGTTGCCTCTGTTTTAGGTAAATTTAGGAGATGCCAAGATGAAAGCTACCTTTCCTACTTTGAAGGAGCTCAGACATTGTCTTTAATACAGTGGTTCTCAATATATGGGTCTCAGACCAGCAATATCGGCATCATCTGAGGACTTACTAGAAAAGCAAATTCTTAAACCCACCCTAGACCTTCAAAATCAGAATTTTGCAGGATGGGACCCAATAATTTGGGTTTTCACAAGTCCTCCAGGGAATTCTGATCCACACAACTGAGAACCACTTGTCTAATGGCTAGAACTCCATACCTTTCTTTTCTATTTTTTCTTATTGAGATAGAACTCACATATCAAAAAATTCACCATTTTTAAGTGTACCATTCAGTGGTTTTTAGTATATTCACAAGGTTATGTAACAGTCACCACTGTCTAATTCTAGAACATTTTCGTCACCCAAAAAGAAACTATCTATTAGCCATCACTCCCCATTTCCTATCCCCAACAACTCAGCCCCTGGCTACCACTAGTCTACTTTTTGTCTCTCTAGGTTTGCCTATTCTGAGTATTTAATATAAATAGAATCCTACAATATGTAGCCTTTTGTTTCTAACTTTCGCTTAGCATAATGTTTTGAAGGTTCATTTATGTTAGGGTTTTTTGTTTTTGGCAGCTGGCTAGTACAGGGATCCATATCATTGACCTTGGTATTATAAGGCTGTGTTCTAACCAACTGAGCTAACCGGCCAGCCCTGAAGGTTCATTTATGCTGTAGCATGAATTACTGCTTTGTTATTTTTATGGCTAAATAATGTTCCATTGTATGGATATACCACATTTTGTTATCCATTCATCAGTTGATGGACATTTAGGTTGTTTCATAGCAACTGTTATGAATAATGCTTCCGGGAACACATGTTTTCACTTCTCTTGGGTATATGCAATCATTTCTCGCTATCTGTGGTAGTTATGTCCATAAAGTTGCTGTGGACACAAGAGTGTCGCCTTGTTTGACCTCACCTGGGAACACGTGCTCCTGGCAACTCAGGCTTCTCACCACTCTGTGCACGCGCATGTCTGAGTGACTGTGAAAGCACCACCAGGATTATTTTGGGGTTCCAAATAAATATAGCAAGTAGGTGAATTCACAAGTACAGGATCCACAAATAATGAGGATTGGTTGTACCTAGAAGTGGAATTGCTAGGTCATATGGTAATTGTCTTTAATTTTTTGTGGAACTGGCAAACTTTTTCACAGTGGCTATAGCATTTTACATTCCCACTGGTAGTATAAAGGTTCCAGTTTCTCCATCTGGTTATCCTCAATAACAGTTGTTATTTTTCGTTTTTTTTTTTATTATAGCCAGTCTAGTGGATGTGAAGTGGTATCTTATTGTGATTTTGATTTGCATTTCTGTAAGTCACTAATGATGTTGAGCATCTTTTCATGTGCTCATTGGCCCTTTGTATATTTCTTTGGAGAAATGTCTATTCAAAAACTTTGCCTCTTTTAAATTGGATTATTTGTCTTTTTATCGTTGAGTTGTAAGAGTTTTTAAAATATATTCTGGAAACTAGACCCTTAGATATATGGTTTGCTGATAGTTTTTCCCATTCTGTGACTTTTTTCACTTTCATGATAATGTCCTTTGATCTGTAAACGTTTTTGATTTTGATGAAGCCCAATTTTACCTATTTTTTCCTTTGCTTGTGCTTTTGAAATTTTTGAAGGTGGTATCTTTGTATAATAAATTAGTAAAATCCTGCCAAAAGAATTATTTACATATTTTTATTATCAAAGTCATGAAGAGTTAAATTTCATGGTTTTAATAAATTATCACTTATTTGCTAAGGGGTGCCATTCGTAAATCGTAAAGCATTTGTTTGCAGGTATTTAAAAGGTTTTTATGTTGTGGTTGTGGAATTTTAAATATTGGCATCATCGTGTCCACATATTTATATAAAGCCATGTCAAAATCATTTAACAAACTGCTGTTTAGGAAAATTGAAGAAAAATACTTGTAACTCCATTGACTAATACTTTCCTGTTTAAAAAAGAAACTCTGCCTCTTAAAAACTATGAACTTTCTCCTCTAAAATCAGGGTCTCAAGAGTCATTTGTGAAAGAATTCAAGAATCCCTCGAACTTGGAAATAAACACAAACTGGTGTTTATTTGTGTTATTTTAAATGTAGTAGCCCTATGTGTCAGAAAACTGAATCTGTAACACTTAAGTTAGGCTAAAAAAGCAAATAATATCAGCTAACATTGCTTTAACCTACTAAGCAACTTTAAATGCAGAAGATCAAAGGAAGTTATAACTAAAAACAGCCCTTCATGCAGTTTCCCTGTAGAAGCAGGAAAAGGCTAGAAATTACATGTCACCTTCATATCCTGGCTTGCTGACCTCATGCTCAGATCAGGCTCCTCTGTATGCCAGCTGTTACCATTATTAAGACCTTGCCCCGAGGGGTTAAGTAGGAGAAAAACTATCCTGTCCTATAGGAGAGCAAACACTGAAAGTTCCAGCCCTTAACATGCCTAATTCAAAGCAATCTGCGTGTGCTTGTCCTTCAGTCTGTCCTGCCTCTCTGTGGAGCTGCTCCTGCCAACTCATTGCTTTCTGTTGTGCTGTGTTCCGTAGCCAGTGACGGCTGGTGCTACTGCAGTCACTGCAGACCAGACCGAGCCAGAAGTTTCCTCTTCTACATAAAGGTACTGCGTTTATTCTTGCTTCTACATGTATGTATTTGTTATTGTAGGAGAATTTACTTTAAAACTGAACTTTGTTTCTAGCATTGTTTTAAAAATGTCAGTTCACCTTCCCCCCCCCCAATGTAAACTTTGAACGGCATTTCAGTGCATTAAAATCTTGTGAAGTTTATTTGAATTATAGTCTAGCACAGTAACGTAAGGTCAACTCTTAAGTTTATTAAGATGTGTGTTTTTAGATGAAGTTAGAAGGAAACCTAAGATTTAAAGTAGTTTATGTTGTTTCATACTTTGAGATTACTGTTTAGCCACTATCTAAATCAGAAAATTTTGAAAATATGTGCTTCTGTCATTACCAGTTGATAGAAAAATAGATATAGAATTATAGGAATCACTTTAGCCACTTCTGTGTATTAAATATTGTAAGAAAACAGTAAATTATTAGCATCTTCCAACCTATAACGAAAGAAGTTTGGTGAAGATACCCACTTAGGAACTAAGCTTCAACAGCAAGTTTAATTCTTATCAAAGTTCATTTCAAATACACAGCTTGGTATACGCCCTAAAGTTGTATTAGAGTTGACTAAATGTTTCATGAATTTTAATTGTAACAATGGTAACTATATTATGATTAGATTAGATTTACTACTTAAAGTACAAGTCAGAATATATTCACTATATTGACTTTTGCTTAAAATGAGAATGGATATTTATATGTGACTGGTAGAAAAATTCAAACTAGTTTAATTTGTGAAATACTTTTATGTCTGATAATAAAATGGACATTTAAAAAATTAAGCAGAAAAATATAATGAAAACTGAGGTATTTCTTGCGCATCATTGACTGACCATAAATGCCTTTCTTCAGTGATAATGTAAGAAATAGAGAACACACTTCACAAATTTGCTAAAAATTTTCTTTAACAAACAGGTGTTCCTTTTGAAAGAAAAATAATGAAATATGTCCTTCTTACCCACAAAAGCGTTATTTTAGATCATAATATTTATAATTAACAAAACTCCAGTTCCCTATGAAGACTGGGAAGTCACTAAACTATGTAAATAAGCTCTAACTAATGAGTTGTTTCACTTATAGGCAGTGGGATTACTACTTTCCATGGTTTTAATGTCTGCTAACACATTTCTACTTTTTAAAATGTTAAAATAGTCTTTTGCATTATTTTATTTATTTTTCAGTCTTGCGTCTCTAATACACTATCTTAGAATGCTTTCATCGCCAAAAGATTGAATATTGGAATATTTTATTGCATTATATTTCATTTGGAACTTTTTGTTTTAGTATATAAAAATAAGGCAGAGTATTTTTATGTATTTTTATATAGGTTACATCTTAGACCTGAATTTTAGAATTGTGAGCATGAACTGTTTGCATTGATTATAAAAAATTTGTAATGTTTAAGTGTCTGAAATGATTGACCTACAAAGCAGTTTAGATAATACATGTTACTTTGTTTCAGTCTGGGAAATGATATGTATTATAAATTTGATTCATTCAAAATTTAAATCAAATATATTGAACCAATTGACCTATTCTGGCAACTCTTGGGAAACCTGCTTTTCAGTGTTTGCAGTTCTTTACCCTCTATTCTAAGTGCTTCAGTTCTGGGATTGGATCTCAGCATTCTCACTGTATAATTCTTGTAACTCATTGTGAGTGACAAACAGCCTTGACATACAGACTATGTGAACATTTCCTATTTTAAAAAAATTGCAATTCCTGATCATGTCCTAACACAGGAAATAAAACTGAGTTATTTAGGATCAAGGCAAATCACAGCCTTTTGGAAAAAATATAAAACGAAGCAACTAAAGTAAATTAGAAAACCTGGACTTGGAGAAGACGGTAGTTTTTTGTTCTCTCCGTCTTAATTTCTATTCTCTTGTGTTAATCACCATTAAATAGGCTCATGTATTACAGGCTCACATATTTAGATTCCAAGAAAGCCATTCACAAGGAACACAGTAGGTGCTTATTACATGATTGCTAAATAACTGAAAATATGATTTAATTACCCTTGTGAGCAAACGAGAATCCCAACATCAACAGTAAATGTAATTTCAGTTCATCTAATATATACAAGAAATCAAATAGCAGAATTCATGAGCATTTATAGTGATAATTTGAGTAAAGAATAGAAAAAAATTTATGAAAGTTCCACCCAGGCTCTTCCGAAGAGCTAATTTACTGATTCAATTCTAACAAGAAAAAAGTTTTTATAAATTTGATGTTTTTCTAAGCTTGAAGCAAATCTCAGAGTCCTTTAAATAAAAGGATATCTTTAATTGTGTTTCATACAAATACCTTGAATGATGTTTCTCAAGTTGCTCAGTAGGCTAAAGGATACCCTAGAAACATTATTTGCTGGACTCTGCAGGGAAGAGCCCATTTGGGGAGCTGCTCTAGGAAATTTCATTTGCTGCTTCTCAAACTTCACAAAACAGCAGGGAGTGGGGCCTGGTATCAGATACTTAACGTTAGTGGGAAAAATTTAGATAATTCTAAGTATAATATTTAAAAAAACCACACTACCATCTAAATCAAACAACTTTTAAGTGCTTTATGGTGATCTCAGTTTTGGGCTTTACGAAAGACATTTTAAAAATTCTCTCACATTCTTTTGCCTCACAATATGTCATAGTAGAATTTTCTGTTTGATTTACTTCAGTGATGGTTTTTTCTTTTGAGCTGCTAAGTTTTGAGGTTTTGAGATGTGTGAAGTATTAAACATTTACAGTGTCTTTAGACATGCTTGTTATCTGTTCAACAATGTTAGTTAAGCTTAGTAATGCAATCTTGTTTATGCTAGGGAAGAGTTATAATAATACAGATAGATTGCTCAATTGTAAAGCCGTCCATTTTGTGATTTTTGGAATCTTGTGGCCTAAAGACAGACCTTTCACATCTTGAGCAGCCTGTTTATTACCAAAGCATCTTGTAATTCTTATTTGATAGGGATGTGAGGCTAGACAGCAGGCCTGGTGTCTGGAGGCTGTCTGACTCTAGAATTAGAAAGTTTAAGATGCTTAAAATGTAACCAGAATTTTTTTTTTTTTCCTGGCATGGAACTTTAGGGAGCATGTTCTTTTATTAGGGGAGCTTGAAACTTCATTTTAGAGACTGACCAGAGGTTGGAGATATACTTTTTCTTGAGGGTTACATAAACTCATTAGTCAAATTAACCATTTCCTAAACTGTCTTCAAAAGATCCATAAGTAATTGAGGCTATGTGACAACTTATTTCATATTTCCTCAACATTATTCCATATGTAGTCTTCACTGTTTTGCTTGAGCTGATGTCTTAAGGCTTTCTCTTTGCTGTCCCCTTGCCTCCACCCTTCCAACTTAAGAAGTACTGTAGATGAAGCTCTTTTCCTTGTAACCAAAAAAACAAGTGAAGGTTTTTTTCTAACCTGGAGTACTAGATCCAAATGTTTTCTAATATGCAGCAATGTTCTGCATTTCAAACAATATTTTCTGAATGTTGTATATTTTGAGTGGCAGTTGCTTACTCTTATAAATTGATCAGGATTAACTATATACAGTATGATCAGTGGTTTTCAGCCCTGGCTGCACATTCAAGTCATCTGAGGAGCTTTGGGGAATAAAAAAGCTAATAAACATACTCCATTACAATATGAATTGAATCAGACCCTTGGGGCGAGGGCCCAGTGTCTATAATTTTTTTCTAACATCACAAAGTGATTCTAACATGCAGCCATTTGTTGTATTTATTGCACTCCCTTCAAGACTTGTTACAGAGTTTAGATAAATGTCTGATCTTTGGGTTAGTTAACTACGTATAGGAGGACTTTGTAGAATTTTTTTTTATGGGCCGGCCTGGTGGCGCACTCAGTAGAGTGCGGCGCTTGGGAGCGTGGCGGCGCTCCCGCCGAGGGTTCGGATCCCATATACAGACCGGTCTGCTCACTGGTTGAGCGTGGTGCGGGCGCGACACCGAGGGTTGCGATCCCGTTGCCGGTCGCAGTACGGGCGCAACACTGAGGGTTGCGATCCTGTTATCGGTCACGAAAAAAGACAAAAAGGAAAAAAAAAAAGAATTTTTTTTATGACTGTTGTTTGACATTTCTCATTATAGAAAGCTTCTCTAGTTTTATTTTGTATATTTTTGGTTATAAAAATTAGCATAACTCTTCAGACTTAGGGTTCAAAAAAAATTAGTGCAGCCTGATGGAATTTAAACTCATCTGAAATAGGATCTCAAAAATAATGACTCTCTCTCTCTGTTGATGGTTGTGAATATAACACATAACATGAGTGAGGGGAAAAGTGGTGAATATTGTGTGGAATGATAATTTTTGTGGATGAATTTGGAAAAGAGATCTCTGACAACTGCTTTAATAATTGCAGTACAGTGATAGTGCTCTTGAAGTACATATTTAGGAAGATAAATGTTTATGCGAAGAAGATGTTATTGACATCATTTATCGCAGATTGTAAAAGATAAACTTCATTTTACACTCATTTCTTTTCCCACATAGAACTGTTACCAGAGGGACAAAATGAGATTGATGTTTCTACAGCCCTGAAATTCCTGTCAATTTACCCCTATGTGTATAAATCTCTGCTGTGACAACATAACTCATTTCTAGCAGTGATGCTTCTTTCCAAATTCAATGTTTTCAGATATACTATGCACATGCACTGCAATATCTTCCTAAAGTTATTTTACTTTAATAACTTTTTGTTGTGAATCTGGGGAGAAACTTTATTTGGTAATTTTAATTTTTCTTCTGTATCATTAAGCTGTTTATAAATAACATGAGAAGTTTTGTAAAAGATGAAATATATAATATTTACAGTTTCTCCTTATTGGTGCCTTTATCAATATGTAGCATGTATATAATCATTTTTAAAGAGATTATGTAGAAATGTTAGATGTATTTCAATTCAAAAGTGGTATTTATTATCGTAAATTAAGCTACCTACTTGATAATATAAATTTAATAGTCAATACAGTAAGTTCTCATTTTAAAAGAATAGTAACCCTTCACTTTCAGATTTCCTAGAACTCAGTTTGCTTTTTCATGGTGCAGCATAAAGTGTACTAATACCTAACAGGCTCTTATGAGGTGTGTATTTAGTGGTATAGATCTTCACCTGCATAATGTTGTTTCTTTGGGAAAATGGCTTCCAGGTGATTGCAACTTCTGCATAAGGGAAATAATGGCAATAATACCTTATTTTCATATAGTTTTGTGCAACATATAAAATGTTCATAAGTGATTAGGTGAAGATATTTGTAAGTGTTCTTACTGAAGGAGAGTTTAATGGTAGAAAGTTCATGAACTCAAAGAAATAAGAAAATTTAATTCGCCTCAGAAGGGAAGAAGATTATATTTCTTTATTTAAGACCATCCTATTAAGTTCCATAAAAGTGCCTGATTCTCTGATTAAAGATACAGCTTTTGCTGTCAGATCACAATTACATTATTTTCCTTTTTTTATTTTGTCTTTTTTCATGACTGGCAACGGGATCACAACCCTCAGTGTCACGCCCACAACGGGACGCCACTGCCGGCGTCGCACCCACACCGCGCTCAACCAGTGAGCGGACTGGTCTCCACATGGGATCCGAACCCTTGGCGGGAGCACCGCCCTCCACGGGGTGCGCCACCGGGCCGGCCCACACAATTACATTATTTTAACATAGTCCAAATAATACACAACAACAAAGATCGGTCCTCTGCCTTGCTTTTTCAAGTTTGCATAGAATGATATATGGATGGGTAACTCCTCTCCTTAATTTAGTGAAATATGTCTCTGATACTCTTGAATGCTGAATTGTATCTTTCAGAACTATCTTGGGAAATACTGAATTCAGAGGCTATTTTTCATGTGGACCTTCAAACAGAATTTTATATTGGTAGCCTCTAGTGGTCCTATAAAAGCTAGTTGAACTTGGCATTGCCCTAGAGGCACCTGGAGGTAATGGAAAAGCCTTCCCTTTACAGTAGTGCTGGTCTGGGGTTGATCCCAGTCATGTGATTTGGATAATCACTTTAATATTTTTGTCGCTCTGTTTTCTCTGTAATGGGTTTAGTAACATCTCCATAAGTGCTTGACATGGCAAGGTGATAGAAAATGTTTTAAATAGCCCTTTGAGAGAAGAATATTCCTAGAGACAAAGCCTGGCTAATGTACTTCTGCCTTCCAGCTTTAATAGCTCCACTGCAGAGGTGCCTAAAGTACAGTTCTTTGTCAATTTCTCTTGGCATTTAGAAAAGCTATTTATTTCTCTTGCCATAGCACTAATATTAATAGGACAGCTTGGTACCAGTGATCAGAACTGAGGCCATCATATTAGGATAAGCATCAAGCAATTTTAGAGGAACCATTTCATATTAAAACAGGTTTGGTAAATAATGGATATGGGTACTCCCCAGACTGCCTTTATACCTGATGTGAAAAAAGGCTTGAGGTCTCTTTATATCATACCCCACCTTCTGATATCTAGTACCACTGGAGAGGCAAAAAAAAAAAAAAAATTATCTCACCCAATTACTGGGCAAGGTGCTTCAGTCCACATATATCAGTTGCACTAAAAAAGATTAAAATCCTATCAGCTGTTATTTCTGTGTGCCAAATAGTTTGGGTGTCATGAGACAAGCTCTAATTAAACTTGATAATCAATTACAACCTGTGCTGTTAAAATTTGTTACTTTTCTCTGCCTTAATTAGAAAAATTGGCCTTTAGTTCTCTGTCAACTGATATCATTTCCATCCTAATTTTGCCCCATTCTGCTTTAATTGTGTATCGTTTTGTCATTACTTAGGCCTAATTCTCTTGTAGCCTCCTCATCTAGTTTGTGATTCTGCCTTGCTACCCACATGTACTCCAGGGACCAGTGGGTGGGCATGTTGTTGGAGGCTTGTTGCCCCACTCTCAGTGGACTTTCTCAGCATCTGCATTGTAACTACGTCCCCAGGTGATCCCTATATGTTTGGAAGCACTGGTTTAGTGTTTTATCTAGTGAAACTATGCTCTAGGGAGCATTACTCTTCTGAAAAAGATGGTTGGCTATAGCACGGGATTGATCTTGTTGGTGAGCCAGTCTTGCCATTTATTCTTAAGTTTGGTGTTATGGATCTGGTGAAACAAAGAGTTATTCTAAAATACATCATCTGGGAGCCCATGGAAGCCAGGTTGAGAGAGCATGCGACGGGTCTGGAGTGAGCATGCCAGAGGACAGAGAGAGCCTGTGAAGTGTGTGCTGCGCTGCCAGAGTACTATTTGCATTTCCAAGAGCAACAAAAAACAAATAAATCACTGATCAACTAATCTACAACGAAAAAAAAGCAACTACAGTCTCGAGGTTTTAGGGCCGATGCAAAAGAAGATTCCTGAGAGCGCCGCAACCGCACCGGGAGACCGAGCAGCCCAAGGCAACAAAGGACAGGAAAGACGGCAGCAGCGATGCAGAGACAGAGAGGAAGGCGCGGAACCGGCCCAGCTCTGGGGGGGGGTGGGGCGGAGCCGGCCGGCTCAGATCGGGCAAGCCAGCCATCTTCGCTTGGTGCGGCTCTTCACTGAGCCGTGCCACTTGTGTGCCTCAGCACGGGGCCCCCCGGGGCCTGTGGAGCAGCCACCAATCCCACTCCTCCCGCAGATCTCTTGCGGGGCTGGTGGCGTGGGGAGCCCCCGGCCAGCGTCGGGAGGGCAGGGAAGAGGATCCCGGCCAGACTGTCACTCCACCACACCTGGGGCTTCGGCCCCAGGTAAACTCCCTGCTTCCGGGAGGCAGATACCATCTCTGTGGCCTTCAGTTTGGAAAAATCCCAGACTGATTTCTGGTCGGGAGAGGGGTGACCGGGGTGCCCCCGAGCCCACTTGATCCGGCCGAAGAGCTGGCCTGAGGGCGCTGAGCCAGCTCACGCCGGGGGAATTCAAAGAGGAACTGTGTGCTGTGGGAACCTCCCCCAGGGGGCTCGCACCCTGGTGTGGGAGATAACTCAACCACACAGGGGGCCGCAATAATGGAGGGAAGGTGAGAGGCCCAGAGAAGACCTTGACCAGGGCCACAGGAACGCCCACAGTGTCTG
>NW_007728346.1:110721-128251 GCF_000696425.1 Galeopterus variegatus
AGGAGGGCGGGAGGTGTCGGTGATGGGCCATAATGATCATATACATTGTATATTGACAAAAGAAAAATTTAATGAAAAAATAAAAATAAAAAAAATAAAATACATCATGTGAGCTTATGGAATGTAATATATTAGAAAGCTCTCCAAACATCGGCCTCAGGCTTACCGGCCTCACCATTTGTTACCCGTATGTGACTTTGGGCACTTTACTTAGACTCTCCTGTCAAGTACTCTTGCAAAATGGAATGGTAGTGCTTGCCACACCTTCTTTTCTGAGGGCTATTAGGAGGATCAACTCAAGTGAGATCATGTGTGTGAAAGTGCTTTGGAAATACCAAAGAGGTGTACTATTGTAACTGTTGATGGAGATGAAGATCTGTTCCTTCAGTCTATATGAGCCCTGTGTTTGTGAAGGTTCATGCTGGCTTTGCTAAGTGGTTACTGTGGTAATTGGAACAGGTCTGTGTATTCTCTTCTACATTATATTTAGGTTTTTACCTTGGCAGTTTTCTGGCCACATTAGCAGTTCTGACTTCCAATTCCAAATAGCTGCTATGAGGTTTTCTTAATGCTGTTTAGATGTGATTGTACTCTGAGAGCCACCTAAATAGTTTGATTGCATCCTTTGGGTAAATTGTGTCATTAACATATTTTGGTATATGACATGTTGGTGAATAAAATGCTTATAATTCAAACAGATCCTACTATGATTATATGATAGCATTTCAACAAGATGCTGCTTTTTGTCTTTGAATCATGATGTTTTGCATATATTTTATAGGTACGGATTTCCAGAGTTCCAAACAAGAGTAGAATGTAATTGCTTTGAATCTTCTAATCATATGAACTCTGATGACTCTTTTCTCTCTGCATTTCAATACGATTGAAGTCTCTGTGTTTCTTTTCTATAAGGTCGGATTTAATGATTACAGGAATAGTTATTATACTTCTGGTTCTTAGATAGCTTTGTTCTAACAGTTAATTATTTCTGTTCCCCCAAATTTGGAAGCTATGAAAGACATATGAAACTCTTTGTTCTGAATAGTTTGTATTCATCTATTCTTGCTCCTTAGCTCTGTTTCACTTTCTACTTTATCCAATTATTAGATATATTGTGTGGGGAGTTGCTATGGTTTGAATGGGTACCCCAAAGTTCATGTGCTTGAAACTTAATTCCCAATTTAACAGGGATGAGAGGTGGAATCTTTAAGAGGTGATTGGGTCATGAGGGAAGAGCCCTCATGAGTGGATTAATGTCATTATACTGGGAGTGGGTTAGTTATTGGGGGAGTGGGTTCCTGATAAAGAGATGAGTTTGGCCCCCTTCCCACTCTTGCACATGTTCTCTTTTGCCCGTCTGCCATGGGGTGGTGCAGCAAGAAGGCCCTTGCCAGATGCTGCCCCTCAGTCTTGGACTGCCAGCCTCCAGAACTGTGAGCCAAATAAATTTGCTTATTATAAATTACCCAGTCTCAGGTATTCTGTTATAGCACCACAAAACATACTAAAACAGGTGTCGTTGTAAAAAAGCAGTTATGTATTGAAAGATAATTTGAAATGTATCCAGTGAATATCTGTCTAGTTATCCTTTAAGTAAAATAGTTTTGTTTCTTTTTTTGCATTTTAGTAATAATTTTTGTTCATTGTCAATCACTATGCTAGGGATTTTATATGTTTTTTTAAGTAATAGTTTATTACTATAAAAAAGACACATTTGTAGTAAAAGTTGTAGGCAGTACAGAAAGTAAAATGTGAGTCTCCTCCATTCTTCCAAATAGCTCAGTCCAAGTCTCCAGCAGGAAACAATATTAGCATTTTCTTATGTCTTTCTCAAAATTATTTATGTATGCATATATATTACACACACACACACTTTTTTTTTTTTTACAAAATGGATTCACTCCATATAGTTCGTTCTGCAGCTGCATTTTATTTGCACATAGTGATATTTTTTGGACTTCTTTCCATAGCAATACACCCAGACCTAACTCATTCTTTTTTATTGTGCAGAATACCCAAGTATGGGTATAACAGAATTTAAGCCCTTCTTGATGATAATTTAAATTGTTTCCAGTTTTCACTGTTACAAACAGTGCTGCAGTCAACATCCTAATGCATACATATATACATTGTTCAAATATATCCAAAGGATAAATTTCTAGTAGAATTGTGGGTCAAAGGATATAAAGGTATTTTAAATTTTGATAAGTAGTGCCCCATAGCTCTTAGAAGGTTGCACCAATTTGCATTTCAAACAAATTTAACTCTAAGAAGAAGCCAAGATTTAGAGACAGTGAGAGTTTAAGTAACCTGATCCAGGTTCTCAAAGTTAATAACTAGTATAATCAGCTTTCAAATTCAGACCTACCCATGCTATTTTTTCTAAGCTACATATGCCATTTTTGAGCATAATTTTGGCTTTAAAACTAGGAAGTATCATTCCATATCTTTTTATATTCTCATTACTCAATCAAGCAATAATGATAACTCTTTCATTATACATACATAGCCCTTTATGGTTTTCAAAACATTTTTACATTCTCATAATTATTCTATGAGATGTATATTGATTATTACCCTGAATTATACATGTGAAGAACTGAGGCTCAAAGAAAAAAACCTTAAATTTTAAAATGTAATCAAAAGATGGTCCTTGGCGATACATCTTATAGCCCCAAAACTGCCAAATCACTCAGGACATAAAAATGCTAGTCAAAAAGGTGAAATAGGGAATGTAAGATAAGTGGCTTTTCATATATTGATATTGGCATGTTATATTCGTGAATGCTGGGAAATACACTAAAATATCTTGTTAGGGGCCTATCACAGCTCAAGCCACTGCCTCAAGAATATCTTTATTTTGGCATCTTCTGTGTGTTGTGGCCTTGGGGAGAACAGGTGATTTCAACCTAGCTGTCATTATATTTGACCCAAAACTTATATTAAATTTCCACCATAAATATTATTACCACTGCATTTATAATAACATACCATTACATTTATTACAGTAGTTTAGCAGAAGTAATAGGTTATTAACATTTTCTTTCAGGAGCTCCTTATTTCATTTCTTTTTATTATGCTTATTCTTCCTCTATCTTATCTTCTATCCTGTTCCCTCCGTTCTAGTTTCAGACTGGATTTTTTCCTCATTTGTCTAAGTTCTAAAGAAAAACAGTCTTTCTCTGTATTGCCTTAGTGTCAACTCTTGACTTCAGATTGAAACTTTGCTATTCTGGTTACCCGCACCCCTACACAAATACATACACTGAACTTAAATAATCCATAGACATTTATGGTTTCCTTGTATTTTTTACTTATTTATGAAAGTTAAATCGATGGTTCCTGTTTTATGATTAAAGAAACTGAATGAAAGCTCATGTGACTTTCTTCAGATACAAGCCAAAGTCTGAGTTCAAATTATTCTTTACTATCCACTAGTTCCTACTTATTACAAAAAGTCTCCAAGTTACAAGACAGGTTGTGTTCCAAAAATTCATTCGTAAGTCAGTGATTTGGCACTTGAACTGCACTTTATCACAGTGGGAAAAAAAATGTTATAAATGGTGGTTAGGTCCCTTGGCTGGCCTACAAGAGTCTGTTTAACTCTGGTTTAACTACAAAACGATGCATTTGCGACAAAAATAATAGGAAACAGCAACGCTGCATCAGCATCCTGATGCATACATACATCTTTATACATTGTCCTGCTTACAGTGAAAATGATTCTGCTTCCAGTGAAAAGGAAACCTTTCCCCCCTGGGGAAAAGCAGATTTAATTAGAAGATAGAGAAACATGAAAATTGTGAAGAGTGTAGGGGGGGATTTCAGGGTACTTTGAAGGGTGTTAGAGGTTGATGGCACTTCGTCTTAAGCCCAGTTTCGCTTTAAAACTTTGAAGATTTTTATTGTTAGATGGATGCTTCTCATCAGCATAACTCACCTGACAGCTGTTATTAGAGTCAATAGGATTGATTTAATTAAATACCAAAAATTACACTAAGATGATATATTAACCAGCCTGAGATGGTAAAGACAAACCTGAAGTATTTCTTCCTTTTATCCTCCTAAGGGGAAGAGTAGGAGGAGTTGTGGATTTTATTGTTCAGCCCAGCAGGTCCCATCAGCTCGGATGGTTCGCCTGAGGTCTGGAGAGAAGGCTTTGGAGCAGGGGTTGCATCAATTAACTTTTTAAAAAAGTGGAGGGCTTCTTTAAGTGCCCTTTAATTTATGTGTTTGCACACAGATTTTCCTTTTGTTAACAACAACAAAAAAGGGTATATTCTTCAGTAAACAGAAGCTTAAATGAGCAGGTCTTCTTGCTGAGATGCACATTTAGAAAGTGATGGAAAGGTTAGAGTTTGTGCCTCCTGGGTCAAATGAGTGCTCTTCCCAGTCATTCTACCTGCCCTGCCTTCTAACAGTTAGATAATACATTTAACTACTATTGCGTTGTGTTGGGTATATTATTTGAGTGTTTTATAATGGGTATTTATATCCGGAGTGATTTAAGGAAGGAGAGAGAACTATATTTACTACAATTCAAAATCCCTCTCAATGGACATTATAAAAGGAAGTTCCAGGGGCTGGTTGGTTAGCTCAGTTGGTTAGAGTGTAGTGTTATAACACCAGGGTCAAAGGTTCTGATCCCCATACTGGCCAGCTGCCAAAATGAATGAATGAATGAAAGTTTGGGATTGGAAAGCCACTTTCAAAAGTGATGATAAAACTAATGAGAGAAGTAACTACTTGTTATATATATATATATATCTTGTTTTAAAATGCTTTGTCTTTCCACTAAAAAATTTTATAAAGATATTTTTTAATGTCTACATTAATTCCTCCATTTCTTATTGTGTGATGTTTATTTAACTGAACGTGTGTGTGTGTGTGTGTGTATTTGAAGAGTTTATCTGAAAGGTAAATATAATATTGCTAAATTTGCATCCTAGTACAATGAGTATCTTCTGGATACCAGTATTCAGGTTGAAACTTTATGCATGCTCTTGGCATGCTCTGCTCAGAAATGACCCTGTTGAATCATTTATATATTGAGTGAAAATATACATTGGGAATTTTCCTCATGGGTAAGCCAGGTTTGTAGGTTAAATTACCACATACTCAAACTGAAGAGAGGTAATTTCTTTTGGTTATCTGTGTGTCTGCCAGAGGTGGGGAAGGACTATAGAGAGATTTCTCCAGAAGTTGTTTTGTGTACTTAGAAGAATACATTTCCAAAGGATTAGTGAGTCAAATTGTGGTTATCTTTTTTTCTTGCTGGCTTTGGTGTATAGGTTAAATAGACTAATAGCACTTGGTGATCCATTTTCCTTACTGTAAATTCCCAGATTTTATGTGTATGTTGCTCAGAGGGCGGAAGGGTAGGCAAGGCAAGAGGGAGTGGGTTGTCTGTTTTTGCTTGTCCGTTGATCGGACAAACATGCTACTGGTAATTTGAGCATGTAAGGGTTTTTCTTTATATTGAAGGCCTAGACCCTTTGGTGGAAGGAAAAAAAGTAAGAAAAAGTTTCATCTGAAGCAAATCCCATCCATAGTATTATTTTTCTCATATGCAAGCAGTGTTACCTGTAGTGTATGACATAGAAAACAAATTAATAAATTCGTAGATGACATGTGTGGCATGTTTAATTGTTTTTAGCATTATATTCATTGATTTAGAGGATAAAACTTTTGCATCTGATATTTTGGTTGCCAGAATTCTTACTTGGCTAGTTTTTATTTTCTTTTGTTTATTCTTATTCTGGGACAGGAGTGATTTGGAGGAAAAGTCATTCTGGAAATTTTTCTAAGGCATAAAATATTCTTAGGATTATTCAGATTTTTAACTTATACAACTAATTGCCCTCAGAGTGGCCTTTCATTTTGCCCATCACTCCTAAATCAGAACACCCCGGGAGATATTGTTGAAAAGTTGAAGGATGGTATTGGTATCCTCTCCCTTCCCATCTCCTAAATGTTCTAGTTCTTTCCTGATACTTGCACATCTAGGATGCAGAGAAAAGAAAGGCACTGAAAGTAGAGGTGGGGTGGGTGGTAAAGTGATCCACAGGAATAGGAGAGGCCTCTTAAGGTGCATATGAAGTATGTGGAGGAAAGAAAAAGTGCCAGCGTGTTGGCTGGTTCCATTGCAGGTGCCGTTAGGTTTCCACCACTCTCTTACAACTCCTGCAAAAACCCTCATTTTCAAAGAACTTTTTAAAAATATCTTACTTGTCTTTCCTATGTATTGGTCCACCTGACTATAACTGGATGATTTTGTATCATTTTCTCTCTTAGGGTCAAGAAACTGGAGCATGGCTATGAGCAATGGAAACAATGATTTTGTGGTCCTGAGCAATGGCAGCATCACAACCAGTGCTACCATCCCTAGTCCCCTCACGTCCTGTGATGGAGACCTTGCAGCCCAGCAGCTCACACCCAAAGAAGCAGCAAGAACAAAAGTGAGTCCCAATGGATGCCTGCAACTTAATGGCACAGTTAAATCATCTTTCCTGCCTTTAGACAACCAAAGAACACCTCAGATGTTATCCCAATGCTGCCATCCTTGCCCATACCATCACCCTCTGACTAGCCATTCCAGTCACCCAGAGGGCCATCCCGAGGCTGGCCCTGCAGCACCCTCTGCTTTGGCCTCATGTTGCATGCAGCCACACTCCGAGTATTCTGCATCTCTTTGTCCAAACCATTCACCTGTGTATCAGACTGCGTGCTGTTTTCAGCCCTCTCCATCCTTCTGCCTGCACCATCCGTGGCCTGACCATTTTCAGCATCAGCCTGTGCAACAGCACATAGCCAACATAAGGTGAGTGGTCTGGAAATTTTGCTAGCCTTTAGCATTCAACTAATTTCACATGAATGTGACTGTTTGTGTTTATTTCCCCAAAAGGAGGAGAGAAAATATGTAGGGAAAGAAAACCAATGAAAATGCATATTTGAAGGATTGTGTGATGCTTGCTAAAATGCAGATGAAGTAATGTATTTTATCCATTGACTTCTTAGTCAATTAAACCCTCTTTCCTTTTTTTCCTGTCTGTAAACTTGTTAGGAATCCCTGCTAGACCTTGAGTTATAAAGTTCAGTAAAAAGTTTTATTGTTAGTTTGTTATTGTACATGGAAGATATATTTGTGATGAGGCTTCCTGAACAGGAGTTCTTTATTTGCTTTTATTGATAGTGATCAACCTTTATGAAAAAGAAGTACAAACCCAGTTGCTTCCTTATGCTGTACTCACAGTTTCTGTTTGTGTGGTTTGAGTGGCTGTGTAGTATGCTGAGATCAGATGAAAGCAAGAATTCCTTTAACACCAGATGAAACCTATAAACCTGTAGCACAGGACTCTAAAAAGTATTTTTTGTAAAGCATTTTTAGATCTGATAGATTGAAAAGTTCTAGAAAAATCTACATCACTGCTGGTCCTTATCCCTACCTCAGCCCATAGCTTCTCTTATATGTGATTTTCAGCCGTTTTTTCCATGGGAAAGTAAAGTTTCTTTCACTGCAGGTGAGCAATGGTAATATGTTTTATGAAATACTAAATACTTTGTAGAGACCAAGTTTTATTTCAGATTTTGAGGTAATAAAAAAATTTAAAAGAGCTAGAAAGAAAGCATTTTCTTTTTAAAATTGGAATATAGTTTACACACAGGGAAATGCACAGATCTTAATTATACAGTTTGATCAGTTTTAACAAACGCATATACTAGTGTAATCCACACCTCAGTCTGATGAAGAACATTTCTGTGACTCCAGAAAGATCCTTCATGCCCTTCTCAGCCATTTCCTCTCTTCACCAGAAGCAATCACTGTTTTGAGTTCTGTTACCATAGATTTGTTTTGCATGCTCCTAGAACTTCCTGTAAATGGAATCATAACATATGTACTCTTATGTCTGGCAATGTTTACTCGGTGTAATGTTTTTGAGATTCATCTAATTGCTGTGTGAATTAGTTTTTCTTATTACTGCTGAGCAGTAATTCACTGTATGCATGTAGCAAATTCACTTTTAATTAAAGAGTCAGATCTAGAAAGGGATTAATTGATATACTTTTCACCTATATCAAGTTTTGAACGTTGTTAAGATTATCTGGTTTCACTCTTTTAAAGAGAGGAAGAAAAAGATGGGAGGACGGGAAAAGAGAGAGTGGGCAGGGTGAGACAGAGGAGAGTACTTTGCAGCATGTCTCTACAGTTTCTGAAAACATTTTCCATGTTGGATTTGAGAGCCTTTTAGTTATAGGACTATGATAAGAAATTCACCAAATTCACCAAAGCCGTTGCCTGTAAGAGTTGTCCTGACAGCATTGTGCTGCATAACCAGTTTTAGACTCTTTCCATTTTGAATTAAACTATGTAAATACTTGATTTTAAAATTATATAATCTTAATATTGATGTTTTTGAATCATATATTATATGATTGTTGAGTGTGAGATGAGATAGATAGTTCTACATTTTTTTTTTTCCTTTCTGTCTTTTTTCGTGTCCGGCAACGGATCGCAACCCTCAGTGTCGCGCCCGTACCGGACCGGGACCGGCAACAGGATCGCAACCCTCGGCGTCGCTCCCACACCCAGCTCAGCCAGTGAGCGGGAACCGGTCTGCATGTGGGATCCGAACCCTCGGCGGGAGCGCCACCGCGCTTCCCAAGCGGCGCACTGTAGCAGTGCGCCACCGGGCCGGCCCGATAGTTCTACATTTTGAAGCTGAACCCTCCTTTAAAAAATGTCACAACGTATTGAAACTATGGGCAAATAACCAATTCTTTCAGTATGGCAGGTTGTGCCAAGATTTTCAGGATTTTGGCTTAGCATTTCTTGATGACCTAATTCAAAAGGAATGAGAGCCCTGTGTACACTTTAATACAGTGGCATTAAAAAACAAACTGATAGGTGAGTGATTCAGCCTGCCACTGCCCTTGGTCGTGGGGTCTCAGCAGTCATGGTGCTTCAGATTCTGCATGACCACTAGGTTCATATACTTGTCCCTCTGGGATTTGTCTGGGTGTTATCTAGACAGAAGGAATGATGAAAAGCTAACTGCCTTCCAGAACAAGAGTATGTTATTTAAAGGGTATTGAGACCCAGTGAAGAAGTTACTTGGAAGTAAAGGCTGTGGCTGAATTACAAAATGTTCACATTTTAAAAGTTCTGAGAGAAATAAAAACACTTTTGTTATTTAATTGGAAAACAAATTGATAAATGCAGTATTTGTCCATCAAAAAAAGTTGTAGAAGTGGAATAGTATAAAGGAAATTTTTTCATATTTAGAATTTTATCTCACAAATTTGAGCCTTTCGATTAACTATTTTTAACAGACCTAGAATCTTTTAAAGATGCCTGCAAAGGAATAGTATGTGTACAGTGTGTACATGACATATTTTATTATGCGTCAAGAATTACCTATTTTCTACATTTATTTACTTACATAATCAGCAGTATTTACTGAATACTTACTTATATGTGCCAGGCCCCATGGATGTAATTCTAAACAAGTTGAGACATTTTTTGCCATCATAGAGCTATAGGTAGTAGGAAGGGAAACAGTTAAGCAAACCAGTAGCTGCATTATTGTGATAAGTAATACCAAGAAGGAACACACAGGGCTCGTGATGAATATAAGTCACAAATGGAGAGAGTAAGGGGGTTGTCTTGCAGATAGTGAGCGCAGTTTATGCAAAGCCTTATAAGGTCGTGTGAGCCCAGCTCCAGCATAGTTCAGTATGGCAAGACCCTTTTGGAAGAGAGAACAGTAGCAGGAGGAGATGTATACTGGGATCAAGTTCTGAAGGGTATTGTAAACCACATTAAAGAGATCTCTAGACTTTCAATTGTTACTGCTCTTTACTCCTATACCACAAATGGGCACCCCCCGTTTGGCATTTTGTTTTATTTTTCAAGTTTTTGTTTTTTTATAAAGCACTTAAGTCATAGAGAATGTTTTAAAGAGTCAATCAAAAAGAAAATGTAATTTTACGCTAGCCCATTTGCTGCTTGCTTTCAGTTGTTCATATTCCCATTTCTCTTTTTTTCCCACCTTTTGGGTTCTCGTTCATCCCTTGATTTTTTAAGCTGTAATAAAATTTTCTAAAAGGTTCATTATATCAATCACCTGTATGTGCTTTTTGGCTTTTTAAAATTCTCTTGGAACATTCTAATTGATAAAATTAAGATTATTTTAAGGATGACATTTTGTATATCCTGTTTTATTTCCATCTATTACCAAATATTAAGTAGCTTAAATAGATTTCATTTTAAAGCTTCAGGCTTTTTCATTTGTATATTCCTATCCTCATA
Source organism: Galeopterus variegatus (assembly GCF_000696425.1). Taxonomy (NCBI): domain Eukaryota; kingdom Metazoa; phylum Chordata; class Mammalia; order Dermoptera; family Cynocephalidae; genus Galeopterus; species Galeopterus variegatus. Next base: position 121,031 of record NW_007728346.1, read on the forward strand.
CCCATTTCTCAGCCATTACTAATTAACATGCCTAATTGCAAACACTAAGAAATTCAAAAAGGCAGAAAGCAGTCTCTCCCTATCATGAGAAAAGGCTTATACTGACAAGTCCTAGCTGATCATCAGAATCACCTGTGCTGTTAAAAAATAAAATAGAATATTAATACGAAGAAGACATTTCTTTTGCAGTAGAAACAATATAGAATCCCAAAAGCTCAGAGGTGGGAAGAATCCTCGGGAAGGATCCAGGTAGGTTATTGAGGTAAGGGACAGTCTGGCGGAAAATGAGAGAACTTGAGTGGCCCTTGAAGGATGACTAGAAATTAATAAAGGGACTGAAGGAGGCAGAACATGGAAGGTGGGGGAAGTTGTAAGGGGAAAGCCTGCAAAAATAAAAGCATATTTAAGAAAAGGTAAAGAGAACAGGAGAATTGTTTGGGGTGGTCATGCGATAACTTTTCCTAATTCTACATCCTGCTAATGATCTGCTCTTTATCCTCCAGAGAACTGGAAAATGCCTCTCAGGAGCCAGTCATGTTCCGTGTGTGCTGGTTGAAGCAAGTTTTGTATTATTCATTTGGGATCTTCTTACTGTCATATTAAAGTGAAAGGGTAATGGTATTATTGCATAATTAATAAGGAGTTCTGCATCCAAAACTGGCATACAAGATTTCTAATCTAAACTATACGTACCTTATAATTTGGTGTTGCAAAGAAATGTTCTTGATTGTAACAGAGGATTCCATAAATGATACTTGGCAATGCCACAGACTCATTATCATGATAGGGTACGTGCCAAATGCATTTTTATTTCTCTGAAAGTGATTTCGTAGACAAACATAGTCACTGAATGTTTCCTGTGGCACACTGGAGGAATTAGAGTTATACAGACTGAAGAATGCTTGGCATAGAAGGGACCATGGAACCCTAGCATTAGCTTAGCCCCTCAAAGGTTAAGTAAACATTGTCTGTGCCACCCCATACATTGTGACCGTGGAATTTTTGTAATCTGTATTTCCTTTCTCCTTCAATTCTTTGTTCATTTTCCAATTTCTGACTCACTTTTCTCAGACGTTTTCATTATTAGGACATTCATTATTTTCTGTGAAGGGACCTCTTACTTTAAAAATTAGAAATGAGAATTCTTGTATCATGTCAGAAGGAATAGAATCTACCACTTGAGCTCTCGTTCTTTTGCACATGTAATATCATAACATCCAGGAGTGAAATCACAGCTCCGAGCATCGTTTCTAAAGTGTCTTACTTCACTACACTTAGCCTTCAGTGACCTACCCTTCCCTTTTCCTTAGCCCTGATGATTATGTTATTTTGTTTAGCCAGGAAATTTGAACCAAAAATCACTCTGAGCACTTCATCAGCCTTGTGGCCCAAACCTGGGCCTTGACACAGATCCCAGAGTCTCTGCTTTACCCAAAACACCAAGAGTCAATCCAAATGCTTCTTTTTTTTTTTTAAAGTTTATTTATTTATGAATATTATTTTTTTATATTCTAGGATGTTGCAGAGCAGCTTAGGGGGAGAGAAGAGGGGAGGGAGAAGGAAATAGGGTGGGAGAAGGAGGAAGGAGGGGAGGCATGGTTGAGGACTGTGGCAGCCCCCTCATTCCTGCAGGGGAGACCAGGGGGCTTCCAGTGGTGGCTCAGAGGTCATTGTTGGGCTGGTTGCAGACTCAGGGGAGTGTGGCTGAAACCCTTGGCCCCCTATCACCCCAGCTCAGGAGCCCTGTGTATTTCTTGCGGCGGCTCGGTTGTCATTGCTGGGCTGGTTGCAGATGCTGGGGAGCATGGCTCTGGCCCCAGGCCCTCCTCACTTTCTGGCTTGGGAGCCCAGGGGGCCTCTTGTCTTTCTAGGTTTTATAGGTGTTCTTTGGTGATGTGAGACCTTTACTAGTTAATATCAAACTTTGCCTCTGGCCTGTGGGTATTTTATTTTTTCTTTCAGTTCTGTGTTGGATTATTTGCTGTTCCCACCACTTAAACTCTGCACTGGAACTAATTTGTTGTCCTTTACTTACTTCTAAAATGGGGGAACTTCCTGTGGGAACCAGCACTTGAGCCCTGTGGTTGAGCTGTATTTCTGCATTGCTGCTGATTCCCTGGGGAAGGCTTTTCGTGCAGCTCAGATTTTAATTGTTGACCTTGTATGTACTTCCAGGTCTTGTGAATTCTGGTACACCTGGGTTGTGTGGACACTCTGGTCTGGGCCTGAGACTTTTCAGCAAACTGCACCCCCTGCAGATCTATATTCCTGACCAGTCTCCACTGAGTGGGCCTGTGCTGATTGGAGGGCAGATCAGCTGGCACTGAATATTAATCTCCCTTTTCTCCTCTATTTTTCCTTTCATTTTCTTAAATTTTTATTGTTGTTTGCTACCTATGCTTAATCCTGTTAGTATCATTTCAGAAATAAAGCTATTACTGAGGCCTGGTTTAAATAAATGCATGATGTATTCCTTTTCATTCTTATTTATGAATTACACACTTTACCCTATCAACCAGTAGGAAAGAACAGGTGGAAAAGATGTTCACTAATTTGCCTTCTAGAAGAGGAAAGGGGGTTGTTGAGAATAAATAGGCCTCTCTAGCCCAAAGATTCAGAGCCTTAATACATAATACTAATTTTGTAATCTGATTATGATACTTGATTTTAGAACTGTCTGGTAAAATTTAGTCTTGCTTTCACTGAAACCAAGGCTTATTTTTACATTCCTTAAGAGGAGTCAAATTAACTTTTTAAAAAGGGATAATGTTTGTAAAATTTTAAATGTTCCAAGATTGCTTGCCAAAGTAAGGCAGTTTGGCAGTCACACTGAGTGAAGCCCTATTTCATTACCAGGACTTCTTTTAGAGAGCTTTCCTTATATTATAAATGAACAGACTTTAGAGTGTGCTGTGCCTTGTGGAATGCATTGCACAATCTGTAATACATTTCAGAATATGAGCCTTGGTCATCTTTTACGTTAATAATAAATGTCAGGAAACAATGCCTTCTTTATTTTATAAAATTAATTCATGTAACATTTTGGAACGAAGCAAATATATTCTGTACTTACCCTCTGTCCATGTTACTGTTAGTTGTTTAACAGATACTGGAGAGTGAAGAAAAAAAAAAAAGAAATAGTTCAAGTTTTCCTTTTTTCTTTTTGGTAAAAGAAAAAAATGTTTTAAAATATTGTAAAATATTTGTCAAACAGTGAGACTTAAAAAGACATTGTTATGGACCAGTTATATCTCTAATTCCAGGAAAACGCATCTTCTGCATCTTCTTTCCAAACTTAAATGGATTGCTGGGTGTGATTTAAAAGAATTTATGGAACCTAACATTTAAAGGAGAAGTTTGATTGCCATACTATTTTGTGTTCTTTTCAGCAAAATGGACTCCATATAAAATTGCTTCTTCTTCTTTTTTTTTTTTTTCTTTTTTTAACACAAACCAGATATTCAACTGATTGCTTGGTAGTTTGGAGTTTGAAATATAGCCAAGGGCCTGGGGCCTATTTCAAGCTCAGTAAATATTTGCTGAATGAACAAATGATTACAAAAAATATTTCTCAAGACACCTGTCTTTTTGTGAAAAGTTCACAAAACTTAAATTTTTTAAAAAACCAATAAAACCTCATGAAGTTAGATTGATCACTGCCATCAAACAGCTTATAGTCTAGTCTAGTAGAGAGGGATGATTTGGGCAAAAATAACCACACTCTCTGAGTACCAAAATCAGGGTTCAGAGAGTTATGTGAGTTTCAGAGAGGAGAAGGGGTCATAGGAGAGCTTAGAGAAAGTGTCATGGGAGATGGGAAGGGCTTTTCATAAATGGGGACAGAAGTCCAGCTGGGTGAAATGTGGAAATAGGACTGGGGAGGCCAGGAGCAGCAGTCAGTGTGAGTGGACAAGGTGAACAGTCCCACTGGTTTAGAGAAGGGCCAGAGGAGGTGTCACAGGGTCATCATCTCATTCAACCTTTGAAGAACAATACGCTATGGTTAATCCAAGAAGACTGCTCCCAGAAACAGTGGATTCTGAGTGTTGTATAATCATCATAAAGCGTTTATTAAATATGTAACTACTGTATGTGTGGTAATTTTGTAGTTCTAATACTTTTGAATCACAGATATTGCCCTAAGTTTGTTAAACCATTTCTTTGTAGTACTGCTATGTATCTCTGAGGCCTAGCAAAGTGCATAACACTTGGTAGACACTCAGAAGTTAATTGAATGAACTGAATAGATAATTGAGTCTCAGTCAAGTCCTTCTTACGCAGAGCTCAATTTTATGATATGATAATTTGATAATGAAGATCAGGCACCACTGGTCTATTTCCTAGATAGTGGGAGAAGGTTTAATAGGCTTTGTCTCCTTAAAAACACTCTTATATTGTGATTTGAGTCTATCTTTGGGGATACCCCCTCCTGACCTTTAAATCTCCCTACCCTAAGTGCATTGGTTTCTGACTTTTAAAAAAATTACAGACCTATTGGAGAAGAGAAAAGGAATAAAAGGTGCATGTTCAGTCTACCAGTACCACAGCTCCTGAGCTGCTTTTGTATTTGATGCCAGCCTGGGGCTGGCTTCCGTCCGTCCGCTCAGCTCTAATCACCTCCAGGATATTCACAAATCTAGTATAAGTGACTTTATAAGCAATCAGTAAATTATAAAACTGGTGGAAGATCCCTAAATTACCAAATAAGAGTTTGGGCTTTTCTTTTTTCATGTGGTTTTTTTTTTTTTTTTTTTTTTGAATTAGCAGAATAAAATGAGAGTATTTAAGACCAAATTTGATGCATTATTCTATGAATTTGCTGAGTTTGTTGGTTTAGTTAAGTCACTTTCTTTTACCATTTGAATGGTACAGGCTCTGATAATTACCAAATAGTTTGAAATTCAAGCATGATGCTTCCTACAGGAATGTAAGCAGTTTACTGTTTCTGAGCACTGTTTTGTTATGTCTAGTAAGAAGCAAGGATGGACAGTTAGTACATTCATTCCTTTGGACCCTATTTGTGTGTCTGTGGTCACTTAGGCCTGCCCACTTCCCCCTTCCAGAAACACTGCTTTCTTTATGTCTGTCTTCTGCTCAGAAATCTTCCACAGTTTCCCCAAACTCCTCGATTTGGCATTGAAATTTCCCTTTAAGAAGAGATGGAGTGTGTTTTATAGGGGAGGAAAGGGTAGTTCAGGGAAGAGGAGTCTTCTAGCCCCAGAAAGGAACAAGGTGACAGATCTCAGTAAAGAAGTTTACAGTAACAGATTTTTGTCCCTGCACTTTATAAGTTTAAACAGAAATTTGATTAATGACTCTTTGTCTTCATTTCCACTTATATATCATAGGGAACATTAATAGGGAGAGAATTTTTGGTCTCAGCTAAAACTAAATATTCTGGGCCTTTGTTTTTTAAGTATAAGTCTGGAACTTAGTTTTATAGTTATCAGCCATGGCCTACCATACAGGCCACCAGAAACTAAAACTACTTCATTGTAGAGCAATCCTTGGGAAAGATTTATTTAAATGTATTATTTGATTGTTAAAATGTTTCCATTTAATGCGTAGACTTTACCTCTACATTGAGCTCCGAATTGTATTGTTTTTTTTTTTCCTTTTTGTCTTTTTTACTGACCGGTAACGGGATCGCAGCCCTCGGTGTCGCGCCCGTACCGGGGACTGGCAACGGAATCGCAACCCTTGGTGTTGCTCCCGCACCGCGCTCAGCCAGTGAGCGGGAACCGGTCTCCACATGGGATCCGAACCCTCGGCGGGAGCGCTGCTTCGCTCCCAAGCGGCGCACTCTCCAGTGCGCCACCGGGCCGGCCCTGTATTGGTTTTTATTTGTTTGTTTTTTCCACCTCCTTACCCCTGACCTCCTACTCTCAAAGCTTAAAATTCTCAGTGAGCAACACTAGTGTCTGGTTGAGTGTTTTGGCTTGAGAATTGTAGACTTCATTCCAGCATTTCATGGTCTTAAGTTAGTTAAGTTTAATAAGATTTTTCTGGCTTTCTTAAGGGCTTTTCTTGGATCTCTTATTAACGATTATTATTCACATCTTATTAAGAAAACTATATATTTTACTCTCATTAAGCATGTTTTGTACAGAGCTCACAGCAATAGTCTGACATGGAAGGACTGAGTTTAAGGGTGTAAGTACTTTATAATTTATTGAAAATTTAAATGTAACACATGGGGCTGCTTACTTCATATCCTCCAACTTAACCATGCAAATTTAACTTCATGGGTTGAGGAAGAATATTTTCTTTTAACCAAATTACTTTTCAACCATTTAAAAATATTTTTAATTAACCAGTTGTCCTTTTCAAAAATCTGATCACTGTAAACTATTTTCTTTCCTGTTGCCAAAAAATGGCATTCTTACATTCCTGTTTTGCTGTGTGCATTGTACAGGACCAGAGCCATGTGGTATTTTGACCTTTAGTGCTGCCCCTCCTCCCGCCCCTTGATATGTGGCAGAGACAAAATATGTGTGAAAATGAATTTCCCATGCCCTGCTTCTCTCACCTTTCAGAGAACAGCACAATAGCCGCCCTTTAACTAGTGATCCACCAGGCCTTGGAATTCGTCTTAAGAAGAAATGATTAATTAATAATAATATAAGAGGAAATGACGCCCTGCAACACCCCTCCACTCCCATCCAGTTTTGTATAACACAGTTCCTTTCTTGTTTACTAAAATAACAAATAGCATCCTTTCTTTCCTGCTACTAAGGGCCTGGCTCTACTAATAAAAGTTTCTTTTTAACCCAAATTGGAACCGAGGCTGTTACATGAAAGTCCGATTTGTTCTAGCTTATTGGGTTTTGAGTCTATGTGGGACAAAGAGAGATCATGTACATTATGCACAAAATACATTTTTCTTTTGGAACATCACACAGAAATGCCTTCATGGGTTACCAAGCTCATTTACTAGTTGAGGTAACTGTTAAGCAGATCTGATGAGTGTGCAGTTTTGCTCTTTGGCATTTCCATTGCATAGACATTCTTAAGTGTCAGGTATTCTTCTTTTGCCAGAAAGTTTTGGTTGCGTTGGCATGGGGATTTATAAATATGTGCACACTGCACATTACTATCGTTGTTCACTGCAGTCTTTTGTCACATCTCAGCAGTATTCTTAATGTCTTTAGGTGAAAAATTGCAAATTACGTTAACAGATAAATTGGAGGTGAGGGTCCCGTCCCCCCCCCCCCCCCCCCC
>NW_007728346.1:128371-129101 GCF_000696425.1 Galeopterus variegatus
GGGGCCCCCCCCCCCCCCCCCCCCGGCTAATCAGTAGCTATTGAATGCTTAAGTAGGCTTTAAAGCAGGCAAAGAGACAGTGAAGGAAATTTAGCAATAGGATTGCCTATAATCCATTTGTATTTCAGCAGTTACTTTAGTCATTTTGAAACACTTGCATTATTTTCTCCCTTAGACTGGCTTATTCCTGTCAGTTATAAAGAGATTGTAAATTTGTATGTTTAAAGTGTAGACATTCATTATTGAAGGTAGGAATGGTCATAATCAGGGGTCTAGATGTATCTTAAGGTAGGTAAATTCAACATGGTTTTAAATATGATTTCAGTATCACATAATTTGGGAATTAAATTATTTTTACTTAAAATAATGTAAACATTCCATTTAAAAATCATGATTTAAAAGAAAAGCAGTTCTTCATCATTGTGAATTAAGTATATAAAATATATATTATAGTATAGAATACACTTAAGTAGAACATTATAAGTGTCCCATCAGGGTTTCAAAATGGGAAAAGATGAACATTTTGAAGTGGTATATTTCCTCTTCTCTTACCTACAGATATTATAGGTTTTGCATGAAAATATAATCAGCTAGAAATGGCTTATGTGTTTTTTTTGCTTTTTTTTTTTTCCTTTTTGTATTTTTTTCGTGACCGGCAACGGATCGCAACCCTCAGTGTCGCGCCCGTACCGGACCGGGACCGGCAACGGGATCGCCACCCCGGGGTTGC
>NW_007728346.1:129516-187078 GCF_000696425.1 Galeopterus variegatus
AACCCTCGGTGTTGCCCCCACGCCTCGCTCAGCCAGTGAGCGGGAACCGGTCTGTATGTGGGATCCGAACCCTCGGCGGGAGTGCCTCCACGCCTCCCAAGCAGCGCACTGTAGCAGTGCGCCACCGGGCCGGCCCCATGGCTTCTGTGTTAATGATGTACTTTATCTGCTCATATAAACAATTAAGAATTCTTAGTTTTCATCAACATTGCAGTTTAGGTTATGTTACATTTAAATTATTTCTTATTCTATCATGTGAGTATCTCCTGTACATAATTTGTGATTGTCATAACAAAATGACCTTTCTAAGAATTTTAATAATTTTATCATTGTTACAAATATTCTAAAATATTCCAAAGTTACAAATAAGAGTCTCTAAGTATAAAGAATTTTTTAAAACTATGATGTGGAACTTGGCAATGCACTGTGCTTGTGTCCTTGGTGAAGAAAATAGACTTTAACGGCATAAAGTCACAATTAAAATTTATGATGACAGTATTGCTGATTTTATTGAATCCTTACTATATGCCAGGCATTGTGCTGTATTTTAGAGGGTACTTCAAAAAGTTTGTGGAAAGGGCCGGCCCGGTGGCGCACTGCGCTAGTGCGCCGCTTGGGAAGCGTGGAGGCACTCCCGCCGAGGGTTCGGATCCCACATACAGACCGGTTCCCGCTCACTGGCTGAGCGAGGCGTGGGGGCAACACCGAGGGTTGCGATCCCGTTGCCGGTCCCAGTCCGGTACGGGGGCGACACTGAGGGTTGCGTTCCATTGCCGGACACGGAAAAAGACAAAAAAAAAAAAAAAAAAAGTTTGTGGAAAAATGGAGTTAAAAGATAATGCAAATCTTTCTGTGAATTTTTCGAAGACCCCTTTTGTACATGCATTCTTTGATTTAATCCTGAATATAACCCAAGGAATTCAGTGCTTTTGTTCTGATCTCCTTTTTATAGATGAAGAAACTAAGGTTTGAAAAAATTAGTGTTTAAAAGATTAATTAAATAAGTGGTAGAGCCTGGAATTGAGTCCAGGTCTATCAGATATTGAAACCTTCCTCTTAATCATATCTCTATGCCACTCAAACATATAAGAATGATTTTTTTTTTGCTATAACTTATTTTTAGTTTCAGCAGTAGTTCAAGAAACAATTATTGAGTGCTTAGTTTTTAGTAGGCACTGTGCAGGTTCATTCATGAGATCACAAAACTGAAGTCACATGAATAATCTTGAGGGCAGATGCTGTGTCTTAGGCTGCCCTAAGTCATTTTTAGATCATAGAAACAGCATATTCACAGTTCCACCTTGCATAGACTATGAGGAAGAATCCTGCCTGACTTCTCCAATGTCCACATTGAATTTAAACACCTTACCTGATACGGGGCACACAGCGGGTTCTTGGAAATACTAGTAAAAATAAGTAGATTTTCCACATTTAAAGTGTTAACATATGTACCCTTTTTGGAGGAATTGTGTAAACTGATTTTCTCGTTTAAATGTTAATGCTGTGCAGTCATGTTCAGGATTTTTGGTGCCTTTGCTCCAGCTCTCAGGTTACCAAACACTGTTTGCTGTGAGAAAATGGAAACTGTGCAGACCTTACCCATTCTCATTTCATGCAGTCTGGCATAACACGGTCCTCACTGCTAACTCCCAAGTACCCTTCCTGCACTGGCTTTTTCCATGTGTTCCTCTGTCTCTAGTTTACTCAAACCATAGTTTTAGTCTCTCAACCCCTAGTACACAGGTAACATCGTTTACCACTTTCTGAAAACAATTGAAACTTTTGCTACAGTATAGCATAGTGGTTAAGAGTGTGAGTTCTGGAGTAGACTGCCTGGGTTTGAATCCTACCTCTTATTAACTATGTGAATTTGGGTGATTCATATTTAACCTCTCTGTGCCTCAATTCATCATCTATAAAATCTATACCTACCTCACAGGTTTAAGAATTTTTAAATGTTTTAATATATGTCAAGAGCTAAGGGCAGTGTTTGGCACATAGTAAAGCCTGTAAATGTTGACTTATTGTTTTTAATTTATTATTATACTTAATACCTTTACTTTGTATGGTCTCTTTCCTTTTTAGTGCCCTGCAGTCTAATTTCTACCATCACTACTTTCCTGGCAAAGCCAGTTCAGTGACCTCTTGAACAAATTCACCTTGCTCTTCTCTTCATTTGTTCTCTAGCATGTAATCCGTTTACCACCCCTTCTTAAACTATTTTATGTTTTGCATTCTATGACCGTGTGTGTGTCTTCCTTCTTATCCTGTGCACTGTGACCATTTTGCTGTCTTTTGCAATTGATGGAGCCTCCTCTTCCACCCCTTCACATGACAGTCATTTCTACAATACCTCACTCTCTGGTTTTTTTCTGTCTTCCTTCTTATCCTGTGCACTGTGACCATTTTGCTGTCTTTTGCAATTGATGGAGCGTCCTCTTCCACCCCTTCACATGACAGTCATTTCTACAATACCTCACTCTCTGGTTTTTTTCTTCCTCTCTCTCAACTTTTAAAAATGTAAAATCTCCATTTCCTGCCTATTCTCACTCTTGTGGTTATCCCTAAAGTCACAATAGCCTGTAGGACATCTTCATTTAAATACTCTGTCAAACAAAGTATCAGAATTAAACATTTTGGAACCTTTGAACTGAAGCACATTTTTGTTAATTACACTTAAGTGTGCACAGCCACTTATTGTAACTAGATATTATTGACTCAGGCAAGACTTTGGAAGAAACTAAAACATAGGGAAGCAGAATAGTATAGATTTTTTTATAATCTACTCAAAACTAACATAATGACAGATAACAGTACTAGAAGTAGTTTTGCTATAGATCAGTGAAGTTTTATTGCTCATCAGAAGACTTTTCTATAGGTAACCTAAGATCAGTACCTTATAAGTTGTTTGAACAGATATTTCTCAAACTTCAAGAGAAAAGATCAATTAAGTGTCATCTAGGAGTCACCCACTTAAAACATTACTAGGACTTCATTTGTGTGTATGTTTCTAAACTTGAGCTAACTTGAACTTTAACTAAGGTCCTATTTAAATTTTTATCCTTGGCCGTCTTTTGAGACCAGCCGCACCGCGCTCAGCCAGTGAGCGCTGTGAGCGCACCGGTCATCCCTACATAGGATCCGAACCCCTGGCGGGAGCACTGCTGCGCTCCCAGCGCCGCACTCTCCCGAGTGCGTCACGGGCTCGGCCCTATCCTTGGCTGTCTTAAAGAAGGTGACCCTTTAGGCGAAACTAGTCTGTGGTGATAGAAGCCTGAATGTTCTCTCTGGGGGCAGGATATGATTATGGGCTCAGATGGGGCAGAAGCAAACCTTTTGGGGTTCTGGGAAATGTTGTATATCTTGATCTGAACAGTAGTTATGATAATGTACACATATGTAAAAATCCATCAAATTGTACACTTCAACTTTGTGCCTTTTACTGAAGAGTTGGGTGAAATCGGAATGGTTTAAAAGAATGACATAAGGGATTTAAGACCTCCCCCAATCCTAAAACTTCCTTTTCCCTTCTTTACCAGTTCATGTACGCTTGAAAAGCAGGGACAATACTCTTATTAATTTCTGTATTCCTGGTGTGGAGTAGGAGGGAGGATGAAGGCAAGTGGAAGGAGGGGATGATTTCCTTTCAGGGTTGGCACCCCCGCCGCCTCTTAGTACAGTCTCATAATAAACCCACCTCCACTCTGAGTTGACACCTTGCTGTATACACACACACACACGAGGGTACTTCAAATAGTTTGTGGAAAAATAGACTTAAAAGATAATACGAATCTTTCATGAACTTTTTGAAGACCCCCTGTGTATATGTGTGTATTTTCCCCTTTGATTTGAAGATAGCAAAGTTAAGCTGCATTTGATTTCAGAATCTAAAAGTGGAGCGTTTTGTGACGTGACCACACTCCTGCACGTACGCTCTTGTTCACACACTCCTGTGTGCACACTCAAACGCACATCCTGCTGTATTTGCTTTCTCACTAGCACCACTGTCTACCTCTCAGCTTCCTGTTTTGGTACTTGAAGAGTAGAAATTGTATCTTTATTTTTTCACTGTTCAACCAGTGCTTAGTGAATTGGAATTTTTAGGGTGGAGAAGAGATGGCAAAAGGAATGATTTAATCTGAAAAAATAAAGGGCTGTTCTTAGGCAACCCTCTTTAGGAAAGGTAGTAACATCTTTTCCATCTCACTGTCAAAAATGATATGATAGAAGTAAGCCAAGATTACAGAAAGATTTAAGTTTTCCTTGGGGAAAAGCCAGATTTAAGGCCAAGAAAAAGAAAAAGGGGTGATTTGAACATTTATGACAAGCAAGAGCCCTTGGATTCTACATATGTAAGCCTTTTTCCTCCAAAATGCCTCAACCTGTGATGGAATTCAGGTTCTGAGAAAACTTAGTAGGCTCAGTTAACCTGGAATTGAATAAGAGTTTGCTTTGTAGGAAATACCTATGCACAAGGAAAGCCTGTGGTAATCTTGGTGTGATACTGCCCTTGGGGTTTGTGCAGTTGTCCTGTTATGAAGTTATTCTGAATGAGCTGAAGGGCTTTTGAAAGTTCCTTAAGGATCTTTGTGCTAGTCTATAATTTAGCAGGTGCATACTGTGGAGAATTAGTTTTTACATTTGGTTGGGGTCTCATCTTCTGTTCTTTTACAGGAATTGTTTTCAAGTTACAGAGTCAAGAATAACACTGTAAACCCATTAGTTCTCTAAAGGGAATTAGGATTTCTATCTGTGTTCTGTCCTAAAACAATGTGATTCTGTGAAAAATAATTGGTAGACAGATCAATGGATACACTAGGACAGATGAAACAGACTCTAGTATGTGTAAAACTTTAATATAGTAAAACCCCTTGCTAACTCAGTGGGCTTCTGACTTCCACCTAGCTCCCATTCTCAAATGAGACCAGACTAAAATTCTTATCTTCTGACAAGCCAGGAAGTCATGGGCACTTCATTTCAGGAAGTGAGGAGACAGAAAATAGATTTCCATATTCCTCTTCCTGTCCTAGCCCAGTTTCCCAAAATCTGGCTAACAAAATTGGTACCAAGTAACTGAGAGATTTCTGTTACCACTATTGTAGTCCTGGAAAGAACAATCAGATGAAGGCCACATTCGTCTCCACTGATCATCAAACCCAAGTGAACAACTGTTACTAGACGGCATCAAACCATAGCCTGTACCAGGACAGATTTGGATGGTTCAGCCAGACCCTAGAAATCCAATCCCTTAGCTGCATGGGTGTGCCATGAGTATTCTCACAATGTTGTATGCCATATATTTTGTGAAAATGAATTTTTGGATTCTACTTTTCCCCTTAAGACAGAGCTTTATAGATGATGATAACTGAAGCATTACAAAGTAATAGACCTATCCTAGATTATTCAGTAAATGGAATAGGGGAAAACTAACTTATAGACCAAGGATTTTCTCAGAACTTTCCTATTTTCGATGACCTGGACAGTTTTCAGAAGTACTGGTCAGGTCCTTTGTAGAATGATTGGGGTTTGTCTGATGCTTTTCTCATGAAAAGCTGTGAAAGTAGTTGTAGAAGTTACAAAGGATTTTCGATGACCTGGACAGTTTTCAGAAGTACTGGTCAGGTCCTTTGTAGAATGATCGGGGTTTGTCTGATGCTTTTCTCATGAAAAGCTGTGAAAGTAGTTGTAGAAGTTACAAAGGAAAACTGCAACCACTGAAAAATTTAAAATGCATGTCCATAACAAATCATGTTAAAAAACATACCACAGACTAGGAAGTGTTTGCCACAGTTGCAGTTCTTCATAGTTTTAGTGCAGGACTCCTGTAAGTAAATAGGAAAGACATACATAAGTTAATAAACATAAAGTAATGTAGTGGTGTGACCACAATTGTGTGATGCAAATATAATGGAACATTATACACCTGCTAAAAATCATGTTTTCAGAAGATTTTAATTACATGGCAAAAGCTTATAATCCAAAGTGATAACACTTTATGCATCCAGTATGATCCTAATTATGTTCATATTTAACGTCTATATTTAGACACAAAGGAAAAAATACTGGAAGGCAATAGATCAAAAAGAATTACAGAGGCTTTAATTTTCTTCTTCTTCTTTTTTTTTTTTCCTTTTTGTCTTTTTTCGTGACCGGCAACTGATCGCAACCCTCAGTGTCGCGCCCAGACCGGACCGGGACCGGCAAAGGGATGCAACCCTCGGTGTTGCGCCCGCACCTTGCTCAGCCAGTGAGCGGCCGGTCTGTATGTGGGATCCGGACCCTCAGCGGGAGTGCCGCCACACTCCCAAGCGGCGCACTGTAGCAGTGCGCCACCGGGCCGGCCCCAGAGGCTTTAATTTTAATTACAGAGTATTGGTTTTTTTCCTTTGTGATTTTCTGCATTCTTCAGACTTTAAGAAAATGAATGTGTTAGTTTCATAATCAGAAAACAAAACCAACATTAGAGCAGAAAATCTCACCTCATAAATGCTTTGCTTTTCTTTTAAAAATTAAAGTTCATGTTTTAGAATACACAAAACATTAAATGGAAAAGCCTATCAAAGGTGAATTTTTACAATAAAAAGGAAGGTTCTGTACTGCCTTTCTGACATAATAGATGAAAGACCAGGAAAGTGCTTTTGGAAATTGTAAAATAGCCTGTTTAACTTGACCACTCTTCTGTGTTTGCTGTTCTGGTAAAACCCATTAGGTTGATGGACTAGATGACTCCTGACCATTTCTCACTGTGAGTGTCTTTGATAACCTGGCATTGTTTCCTACAGAGTGTTTCGTCCTTTGACATGCATCAGCACAGGTTTGTTATAAGCACCACCAGTTCATGTCTCCACATTTATCTGAAGTTAACAAACGGGGAACTTTGCCCTGTCCTCCTAACAAGCATTTTTGAGCACTTTTTTTTGTTAAACCATTTATCTCGCTGTTCACATAAAGAGCCAGCATTATTTTTCAAAGCATTTAAAAAGACTAGTTCTTACCTACTTTATGGGGGGATCATTTTTATTGCCTAGTTACATGAAGTATTTCAACACAGAATTTTGATTGGAGGAGCTTGGTTCACAAGCTTTTGCCATGCCAGAGTGTTGAAATACTTACCAGCAGGCTAAAATATGTCATGATTTGAATTATATAAAATTCCATACGATAATGCAATAGAATTTCATAGCAGGAAATGACCTTAGAAATAATTTAATCCAACTGTCTTTATTTTACATATGAGGAAATTGAAGCCAAAGAGGTTAAAACCCAAGATTAACAACCAGTTCTAAACAGATCTTCTGACATCTCATTGTGGTCTTTTTAATATCTTTTCCTTAGGATAAGTTCCTGAATGTTGTCACATGGTGTTTGGATATCACTCGCATATATAATAGATTTTAGAGTTACAGATGGAATCTACGCCATTGTGAATTGAATACAATGAATTTAAAGTTTTAGACTAGTTGCCCCAGTGCCAAAGTGGAACAAGGCATCATTATAGCTTGAGAACATGTGGCTCCAGCCTGGCTGAATTTTCCTCATTTTTCTTCAGAAAATTCTCATTTGTCCTCAGTCTAATTCTTTTAAGCTTAGTTGATTTTTTTTTTTTTTTTTTTTTTTTTCTGACATCTCATTGTGGTCTTTTTAATATCTTTTCCTTAGGATAAGTTCCTGAATGTTGTCACATGGTGTTTGGATATCACTCGCATATATAATAGATTTTAGAGTTACAGATGGAATCTACGCCATTGTGAATTGAATACAATGAATTTAAAGTTTTAGACTAGTTGCCCCAGTGCCAAAGTGGAACAAGGCATCATTATAGCTTGAGAACATGTGGCTCCAGCCTGGCTGAATTTTCCTCATTTTTCTTCAGAAAATTCTCATTTGTCCTCAGTCTAATTCTTTTAAGCTTAGTTGATTTTTTTTTTTTTTTCTTTTGTTAGTCTCAGACTTTGGCTGAAAAGAAAACCCTTTTCTATCAGTATTATTTTTATTAAAACATTGTGATAGAGTTTTGCTTTGGCCTTTATTTACTAAGGCTTTTTGACAGTTATTTGAGTTACAAAAGTTAAATTTTTATGTTAAAAGATAAATATGAGAAAGTGTAGTTAAGGAAGAAAAATCAATTTCACCATATATTGTTCTTAAAATCATAACTAAGGAATTTCTGTAGAAGTTTGAGGGAATAATCTGTCCTCCTGGCCAGTAAAATGAAGATATCACAACAGCTGCAGGATATTGGTTACACAGTTGGAATTCATTTTGAAACAGTGGCTTTTTATTATTTTTTTAACCCCCCACCCAAAAGTGTTTTCGATAGCAGGTGTGACTTTTAGCATTATAAAACTCAACCTTGTACAACACTGAGTAATTTTGTAGGGGCAAAATAATTGAATATATGTGGGAAATGAATTCAAGAAAGATTAATAATGTTTCTTGTAATTTTGAGCTCAGATAGTTTTTACATTGAACAAAATGGAGACAAACTTAAAACTGAAAATAAACATGTTGGAAGAGAAGATAGTTGGCAAATTTATGAATTATGATTGTGTTTATACTTTTGATCTCTGGTCTAATTGATGAAGTCCATGTCCTGTTAATAAATAAGTAAATTTGACATTGGATTTTAAATATAAAATACATAATTTGAACTTATCTTCAGAAATGAAAATATATCTTCCCTGAAATTATAATTAACACACAAACTCTTATTTATGTAATTTGTATAGTTTGTAATGAAAACGCAAAAAAGTTTTAGTTTTTTATGGATAAGATACATAAATTTTTTAAAGTGAGAAATTTTTGTGTCTTTCTTATCTTAATGAAAGTAATGGAATACATTTGTTGAATCAGATGTAATGTAAGCTCCAAAAATGTACTTACAGTGACCTCCAAACTAATCTTTCGGACAGCCTCTTTGTGCTGTAATCCAAATTATCACTAACTTCACATTAGTAGGCACTGATGAAATATAAAGCCTAGATGTATTAAATAAACATAGTTTTAGGCATTTCAAATTGCACTTAAAATATATCATTATATATAAATATAAAACAACAGTCACTACAGAAATATAACATGCATAGGATATATAAGTCTTTGTTTATCCAAAATGTCACCAGAATTTTTTCTTATAATACCATATATATTTATGACAATAAATGCTTATAATTTTGATAAAGTCTTTTCCATTTTTTTCTCTTGGTATAGGACACTAGGTATACTAGTGACTAGGGACAGTAACTATACCTAGGTCACTGGAGTAGCTCCCAACCTGGTCTCCTTATCTTCAGCATTTCCCCTTTCTAGTTCATCCTACGCATTTCCACCAGATCAGTCCTCCTGAAATAGTGTTTTCATCATATCAGGTCTTGCTCGGGAAACTTTAGCAGCCTCTTATTTCTATTACCCACTTCAGTCTCTTGCTTCCCCCCAAACAACTCCTAATCCAGTAAACTGCCCTCCTCACTATTCCTTCATAAATACTTATTGACTTTGCTCATGTTGCTATGTGAAGGTGTCTGGCATAGGTGTTAGCACAATGTTTCCTTTCCTACTGCTTCCTGCTTATCTATCTGAAACTTACTTTCTTTCAAGACCTAGCTCAAATTCTGCTTATGTCAGGTTTCAAGAGCTACTCTTTGGACTACTCTGATCCAATATTATCTCATTATTCCCCATTCACTTGCTGTTTGTACTATACCTTTAAGTTCTAATTACTTTCTTGTGTTGTTCTCTAATTGTTTCTTGCCTGGAGGTCACATTTTCCTGGCAAATTGTGCAAGGCAGTGGTTCAAGCTCTGACTGTGCAGGCTGTATTCTAAGACCTCCTAAACCAGATCCTTGGGGAGGGGACTGGAAATCTCTATTTTTAATAAGCTACCCAGGTGAGTCCAGTGATGAACAAATTACTTGCTGTCACTTAAACTGTGTGGTAAATATTTGAATTGAACAGAATTAACTGTAGATTTTGTGTCAATTGTATTTGAAAATTTATGATCTGTATTTAATATTACTTCTCATCTAGAATGGGATGCCCCATTCTCCCCAAATTCCATATCAGTGAGTGAGGGAAATTTTCAAATAAGATATTTCAGTCACATGTACATAAAAGAAAACACATGCAATTACCCTTAAAAAATTTTTTTTTACTTCTTTTTAATTATACGAGAGGTCCTCAAAAAGTTCATGGAAAGATTTGCATTAATTTTTTATTCTGTTTTTCTACTTACCTTTTGAAGTACCCTCATACAACCAATTCATGAACATATTCTCATGAAGAATTCTAAAATACAAGGTAAAAACACACTCTTGATTCCTTTCCCAGATCTTTCCCTTCTTCTGTGGTAAACAGGTCTTTCGATTTACCATGTTCCCTCCTGAATTTTTAAAATACATGTGGGTATTTTGTAGTATTTAGTTTTCTTTTTCTCACAGAAATACAGTATGAATTGTTTTGGAACTTTTCACTTTGTCTTGGAGTTCTTTCTGTCAGCACATGATATGTGTACATGTGTGTTTATGCGTGTGTATTCAGTCTGTGCAGTGTCCCATGGTGTGCATTTATTTAGGCATCCTCACTAATGGCTAGACATTCAATTTCTCACTCTTTTTCCTTGTTGTAAACCGCACATCCATGAGCATCTTTGCATGTGTCCTCCTGTGCACAGGGTCTGCTTGCTCTTAAATAAGAGGCTCTTCCCTCTCTGCCCTCCTTTCCCCTTTTGGTACACAGGCAATATCTCATGGCCTGCACGAGTATGCAGCTTCTCTTTTTCAAGGTGTGGACAGAAAAGTATGGGATCAAGTCAGGAGATTTGGATTCTAGACCCAGTTCTTTCATTTACTTACCCTGTGATCTTGGACTTTTTTCTCCTTTGTTTCACGAAGGTGTTAAATGGGATGACTTTTAGAGTTCCTTACAGTTCTAACTATCTCTTATTCAAATTAGGCTTGTGGGTGTGATTCTATCACTTTTTATTTTATACTCAGCTAGTATTAGTACTACTTGAATCTTGTAAGGTAAATCATAAAGGTTCACAGTGCTTTTGAATAAAGGGGCATTATACTTTATTCCACATGAGTCTTCTGCATTACTTCTTAACTGATGCTTGAGTGCCATTTCCAGATGAAACTAGTAGTAGTAGTAATGCCTTTTTTTCCTTTGAGTTTCAGGACCTAGACCTTACTGCTCATCTTTTCATTTCTAAATTCACTATTCTCTTAAAGAAAATTTTTTGTACTCAAAACTATTCAATATATGCTTAATTTCCTTTTTAACATTTATAAAATACTTGGTATTTATTAACGTGTCCTTTAAATGTTAGTCCCCCACTCCCAACCTTTTCTTCCCCCCTCCTAGTTTATTTTGTATCGTAGTTGGGACTCTGTTCAGTTATAACAGTTCTAGATATCAAGATGACCAACACTTTTGAGTTGCCATCTCTTAAGCATTCAGGAAATGCATTACACAAGTAGTTGTGGTTATTGTTATCCTTCAAATCACTTAACACAGACCATAAACATTTAGCTCTGGTGCATGAAAAATGGGCTAGAGGCCAAGCTTAGCTTGTCTACAGGGTATCTGTTTCATCTTTATGATAGAACCCAAGTGTGCCAGTGATGATTCATAGAAATACCTAGTGATGAAGAATGGCTGTGTTTTTGTGGGAAATCTTTTAAAGAATGCTCATCAAAGTGTGAGTTCTCTATTTTCAGATAATTTTTTCTAACATACCAGCACTAAACTGAAGTTATTACTTGCAGAATATCCTTTTACAAAAAGGCAATATTGAGGCTAAAATGTGCTACTTTAAGCACTTTCTTGCTTAAATTTGGTTACTACCACAAAGCTAAAGGTATATTTTCTTCATAGCATTTTAGTTTTTAGTTGTTCAGTAATATACAAAGCTGTTTTTTCATAGCTTTGATTTTCCTGAATGCTTCGAAGAGCTAGTTGGAATTTATGAAGTGATACTGTCCCTTTGTAACTTGTGATATTGATTCTGCAGCTGTATGAGAGTAGAATTCTCAAGACTGATGGGAAGTTCTCATGTTTTAGTATTTTCATTTCTTTCACTATACAATCTTCCTTTCTCTTTCCAAAAATTATTAAAAGAGAGAGAAAATGTGAGGGGCGCAAAAGAACACAGACCATGTGTAGCTTTTCCACATTTTTTTTTTTGTTTCTGATTAACCCCTCCCCCATACCTCTTTTTTTCTATTAACTGTTTAAAATATTTTTCTCTTGCCTGTGTATCTACCCCAACTTCCGTTATCTTGATTACTCTGCTTTGTGCCTCCCACCCACTCCTCCTCCTGAGAAATCTATAGTCTCATTAGCTGTTCTCTTGACCTATATGCGCACACATGCCACAGTTCACTGGTCATCACAGGAGTGGAGCCAAGGTTCTCAACAAATGTGGGGTGCTGGGGCAATTTATTACTAATTACCAATTCCCTAGTTTGTCAGTCCTTTATTTTTTAAAGCAGATTTGAGCTTAGCACTAAAATAATGTCACTGTTACTCACTTGCATACAGAAATGCTTTTTTAGTGTAGAAAAAGAATGACCCTGCAGCCTGTTGACTGGGAGCTGTGCATAGCCCCAGTTTATCCGTGCCTCAGCTGGGGGAGTGTGCCATGGAACATGCAAATGTCATCTTTCCTCGGGCTTTTTCTCAGCAGAAAAAAAAGACTAAAAACCTAACCAAAGAACAAGCAAATGTTCCCACTTAAGATTATTACTGCTTGTTTGGGTATGTTTGTTTGCTGACATGTGTTTCAATCATGTGGTATTAAAAGGTGAATGAATTCTGGAAAGAGACATTTCCTTTCTCTAGCAGAAATTAGGTTTGTTTGCTTTTACTAGTTGTTTATCAACACAAGACTGAAGTTAGGTTGAAAAATCATCCTGCAGGTTTTATTAGATTGAAAGATTTTACAAATGGAGGGAGAACTTTTGATCTTGGAAAGTATGGGGTAAATAAATTCTCTTGCTTGCCTCCTTTCACAGATGTTTTCTGGTAGTCCATTGCAAAGGCAGCATTAAAGAAGGCAATGCTGTAAATCAAATAGGTTTCGTGTTTTACCTGTAGTGGGGTTTAGGAGTCCTCAGCATCTGTTTGTCATGTCCATTAGTATAGAAACTTCAAAGAGATCTAATGTTTTCCCAGGAGGTATCTTTGTGGTAACCTCAATTTTTATTTTTCAGCTGATGTTGACAGTCTCTACTTATTGTCTCAAATTTAACAAAAAATGAAGTCTTTACTCAGGCGGAAAAAATGTGATGATCTATTGTTTCTGTTTCTAAGGAGTAAACTAGTCATAAATCCAGAAATTCTTAGTTAAAGAAAAAAAAAACTAGTGGGGGTGAGTAGGAGGAAAGAGAATGTTTACATTTGTTACAACCCAAAATGTACATAACAAAATATCATTTCTTTCCAAATACTTCATATAATATATAACAGAATTGCAGCTCTGGGGATCATTTTAGGTCTAAACACAGAAAAATCTATTAACTTCTCAAGGAAATCCAAGAGGTACTTTAGAGGATGTGTAACTGGAAAATTGGGAATGAAAAATTAAGGTTTTGTGTACATATAAGTTTTCTCTCACAGCTCATTAATAGCTTCAACTAGTGTTCAGATAACATATTCCTCAAAAAATCAATGTGTGGTCATGGTGATGGTTGCACAACTCTGTGAAAGTACTAAAAATCATTGAATTGTACACTTTAAGTGGGTCAGTTGTACAGGATGTAAATTATGTCTCAATAAAACTTACATTAAAATTTAATATGTAGTTAGATTTGAAAATATAGGGGTTTTTTGGGGGGTGGGGGGGTGGATTTACCCAAAAAACTAAATGTGCTTCATGCTTCTTCAATTGTGAACATTTTCATCAGAAGCCCACTTTATGTAAAGCATGCTTCTGAGTCCTTCACCAGTTCCCTGAAATTGCCAGTGTGCTCCATTCTCCTGTGCAGGCTCGGATGGCCCTGGCAGACCACATGCTCCAGATCAGGAGGCTTCTTTCTCCTACGTCCACATAGTTCTGCTCCCAGCATTTGACATTCATGCTTACCAAACCTATGCATGCCAGTTGGGCTTGATTTTTTAATTATGTCATCTGATTAAATTTTTAATAATCCATTTATATATAGGTGCTAAAAGGAGGACTTGTTTTTGTGAAAAGAAAATTGTAGACTTTAAGAAAACTAGATAAATGTAAGTAGTTATGAAAAAAATTTACTATTGAATTAGTATGGGAGAAACAATTGTAATAAATTTGGGGGGAAATCATTAAAATTTAGATGTATATTATAGTCGTTATACCCAGAATACTCACAAGTATATATGTTAAATCCTCCAAAATTGGAAATCATAGACAATGCAGCATTTTGTATTAGAAAAGATTGGCAGCTGAGTATACATTCATGTTTAGGGTACAATTAGGTATTTAAGGAATGTATATAGCACTTTTTAAGGAATTTTACACTTCGATTAACCTTTCTGATTAACCACCAAAACTAATGGTTCCTACCACATTGAATCAGAGGGCCTTTGTTATAGGATTCAGAGGCACAAACGAAACTTACAAAGTTTAGTAAATTAGTAAAGGAGTTTAGGATTGACAGATGGGAATGGGCTGAAGTTACAAAGTGTGTGTGAGAGAGAGAGAGTAAGCGAGCAAGAGAGAAACAGAAAATTAATTTTACCTGTGTTGATATTTATGTCTCAAGCATCTTTTTTAATTCATTGTCTACTGATTTCAAAGCTGTTGAGCATGAGAAAAGTAATAAAAGATGCCCATTCATTAATCCAACAAACACTAATCTGACATCCACAAATGACCACGCTAGGTTATATAGACATGAACACAAATAAGCTGTGCTTCCTCTTTAGGCATTTAATGTCTTTTGTTTTAAATTTTAATGATGAATTAACTTTACTCTGTGTGTGTGTGTGTGTGTGTGTAAAGAATGCATTTTTGGTATTCTTTAGTAATGCTGTGAATATTCAGTATCATATTTGTTCTTAAAGCAACAAGTTCTCTTATGTTGTTCTTACTGGAAACTCATTATTAAGGTCCACGTCTACCAGAAGAAAAGACGCTTCTTTCCTGTATAAGAGATTAATGCTTTATGATTGTCCCTGTAGTTTCCCCACCTTGGTTTTAGAGACAAACACACACAAGACAAAGAGCAACTCTGCTACTAAGACCTGAACAGCTGAAGGCAGACTGCGGCCCCTCTCTAAAGATGGGCTGGGATGGAATTGGAGTGAGTGTTATCTCCGATTCTTTCCAGTGCTTGCAGTCTCTGAGAGTGTTCCGTCTCCTTGATTTTAATATTTTTAGTGGGCTTAGAGTCATAATGAGAGCATGTGGATAAAGCATAAAATTTAGAACATATACTTCTTTCATATAAACAGATTATATACCAAGTGCATTCTAGAATGCTCCATGGAGTTTGGGACCTTGTTTGTCTCATTCATGGAGTATACTAGCAGTTTGAAAAAAAATTTTTTTTAAGAATGAATACATGTATCTTAGTGAGAAATGTAAATGGAGAGGGAAACTAAAAAGAGAACTTTAGATCTTCAAGAAATTCCAGGGTAGGGGTCCAACTATTGGAGGAGTATTAGCTTGAGGTAGAAAGACTGGAGAACAGATTTTTGCATTGTGTTTTTCCTTCTAAGTATGGTATAGCCTAGTGGAAAATTTCAGGTTAAGAGAGGGTATGTAGTTAAGGAATCCATTTTTTCAGTAAGCAAATATTTATATATACTATACATATATTAGTGTGGTGCTTCTCAAACTTTTTCGTCTCACGACCCCTTCACACTTTCAAAAATTATTGAGAGCCTTCAAAGAGCTTTTGTTTATGTGGGTTATAGCTGATACATACCTTATTGGAATTGAAACTAAGAAATTTTAAATTATTTAACTCATTAAAAAATAATAAGCCCATTACATGATAACATAAATAACATTTTTCATGAAAAATAATTATATTTTTCAAATAAACAAATGGTATTATGTCAAACTAAAAAGCTTCTGTACAGCAAAAGAAACAACAGAGCAAAAAGACAACCAAGTGGGAGAAAATATTTGCAAAATATACATCTGACAAAAGATTAATATCCAGAATATACAAGGAACTCAAACAACTTTACAGCAAAAAACAAATAACCTAATTAAAAAATGGGCAAAGGAGCTGAATAGGCATTTCTCAAAGGAAGATATACAATACAGACACATGAAAAAATGCTCAACATCACTCACCATCCAGGAAATGCAAATCAAAACCACTTTGAGATACCATCTCACTCCAGTCAGGATGGCTAACATCCAAAAGACAGAATGATAAGTGCTAGAGAGGTTGTGGCGAAAAAGGAACTCTCATACACTATTGGTGGGTCTGCAAAATGGTGCAGCCTCTATGGAAAATGGTATGGAGGTTCCTCAAACAATTACAGATAGATCTACCATATGACCCAGCTATTCCACTGCTGGGAATATACCCAGAGGAATGGAAATCATCATGTTGAAGGGATACCTGTACTCCCATGTTTATTGCAGCACTATTTACAATAGCCAAGAGTTGGAACTAGCTCAAATGTCCATCATCAAATGAGTGGATTAGGAAAATGTGGTATATCTATACAATGGAATACTATTCTGCTGTAAAAAAGAATGAAATACTACCATTTGCAATAACATGGATGGACTTAGAGAAAATTATATTAAGTGAAACAAGTCAGACACAGAAAGAGAAATACCACATGTTCTCACTAATTTGTGGGAGCTAAAAATAAATAAACACACAATCAAAGCAGGGGGTGGGAAGAAGACACAACAATCACAACAATTCCTTGAATTTGTTAAGACAAGTAAACAGATATGATGTAGGAGGGAGAGGAGATGAGTGGGGAAGAGGAACAGGTAAAGGGTCACGAAAATCAACTACAATGTATATTGAGAAGTTAAAATAAAAAGTAAATAAATAAAAAAGAAAAATTATTACATTTCTCAGAACAAAAAAGTTTAGTGAGAAAGTATCATTCTTTCACATTTTGTAAATTGATGCATAGCTTACTAGAAGATAACAGGATTCTCATATTTGCTTTAGCAAATAAATATATGAAGTATATGAAGAAAGTTGAAACATTTGAAGTATATGAAGTCTGGCCTTTAGCAGATAAGATACATAGTTGGAAAAGGGAGGCCCTCACAGACCCTGTGAAAGGGTCTCAGGAGCTCCCAGGAGTCTTCAGACCACACTGTGAGAACTACTGTGTACTTGGGAACAGTGTAGCATGAGTAGTAGATTTTCTTTGTTCACCAAATGTTTATCAAGTATTTACCATGTGCCAGTAAATAGGGAAAAAAATAATCTGGTAGGGATAAAGAGTTCGGAGGTTGAGATTGAGTGTGGAGTCTCTTTAGCAAGCTTATTTTATATATCTGAGAGGCAGGGTGCAAAGGATGGGTGGGTATAATACAGAGTATGGGGAAAAGAAGTGTAGGGAGACCCTCGATAAGCAAGGAAGCAGCTTAGATTAGAGACTTAGGTGGATTCCTGTTGTGAGAGAAATGAGTGAATCTTGGATTTGTAGGTCTCAGAGAATGTTGTGCAGTAGGAATATGATTCCATCAAGGAGTGTGATATGGAGTCTGGGAAGGGGCTGCCTCCTGACTCGCCACTTGAGCACCCCTCTACTCATCTGCTAGTGTGCACGGTGGCCAGCATTTGCTGTTAAGTCCATCTGTGTTTAAAATCTCTCAAATACCAGCCAGCCACCAAAAAAAAAAAGAAGAAAAAAAAATTTTTTTAAACCCAGAATTCTTCATAGAAGAGGTAACAAGTAAAATGTTCAGTATGTATATAACGTAAGTTTGTTTACATTATGATGCTTCGTTTCTGATCGTTTTTCCTTTGCTTTTTTTTTTCAGACCATCCAGACCTTTCAAGTTACCAAAAAGGTAAAGTAATCTGGGTCATCTCATTAAATAAATAATAAATCCACCTGCATGCTCCCCTCCAGTGTTGTCCCTGCTGTTTTGCTGCCCCTTCCCCTTCTTTACTCACATTTTTATGAAGGGAAAATGAATTTCCCATAAGTTGTCTGCCTGAGGAATCTCATATCTCCAAAAGTAGTTTTAATCTCAGCGTAGATTTTTGCTGTTAAATTCTATTTGTGTCTAATCACTTAACATTCATCTAATTATTTTGCACTCCTTCCTGCAATGGATGGGCTTCTCAGTTTCTTTCTTGTTGAGAGATTGTTCTGCCAACTACAATGACTTCAATTTATTTGTTTAAATAGTTTACTTATTTATTTATTTATAAATAATATTTATTCATTTATAAATAAATAAGTCAGTTTATTTCAGATGTGTTGTCAGTTTTATTTCTTTTTTTTTTGTCTTTTTTTTTTACTGACCGGTAACGGGATTGCAACCCTCGGTGTTGCGCCCACACCGCGCTCAGCCAGTGAGCGGGAACCTGTCTCCACATGGGATCCGAACCCTCGGCGGGAGCACCACCACACTCCCAAGCGGCGCACTCTCCAGTGTGCCACTGGGCCGGCCCTCAGTTTTATTTCTAAAAATGTTTTTACCATATTAAGATGGCGGTATTCTTTTGTGTGGAAATTTTTGAGGTTTGGCTTTTCAGTAGAAAAAATTTTAAGTGGATGAGTTACTGAAAAAAAGCATTGTCTCATCAGATATCCTTAAACATTGTGGTTCCAGATATATGAGAGTACTTCAAAAAGTTCATGGAAAGATTCATGTTATCTTTTAATTCTATTAAACAGAATAAATGTAATGTCATTACACTTAAGAAGCTGTAAGTGATCTTTGAAATTTAGTTGCCGAAGAAGTTCAGATGCTGATAGCTCTGAAGCCTGCCTTAAGAGAGTTATCTCTTTGGAATAAAATAACTACATAAATTTTAATTAGTAAACTCCCCTTTCGTTTAAAAAAATTATTTGTTTTTAAAATTGTGATAAAATATACATAATATAGAAATTGCCATTTTAACCATCTTTAAGAGTACAGTCCTATGGCTTTGTGTGCATTGTGTAGCTGTCACCACCATCTGTCTCCAGAACTTTTCTGGAAATGAGACTCTGTACCCATTAAACAATAACTTTTCACTTCCCCCACCCCCAGCCCCTGACAACCACCTTCTACTTTCTGTCTCTATGAGTTTGACTACTTTGCATACCTCTTATGGAGGAGTCACACGGGATCTTTCTTCTGGGCCTGCCTTATTTCACCAGCTTAATGTCCTTGAGATTCATCTGTGTCAATAGCGTGTATCAGAATTTCCTTACTTTTTAAGGCTGAATTATATTTCATTGTATACACCACATTTTGTTGATCCAGTTCTCCTTCCATTTGAAAAAAAAAAAAAAACTGGAAAAAGATAAAGGGAAGGGGAGAGCAAAGAGCGAGTAGACATGGCGTGTCGTGAAAATGAACTTCTAGTATTCTAGAAATAATAGGGCTTTCTCAAATGACCAGAAATTTTGCATTTTGATGAGATTCATATATTTTTTGTTAGTAGATTGGTATTTTTTTTAAGTCTGAATTTCTTCTTTTTAGTATTATGCATATAAATACAAGTTCCTCAAAAAGCATTTCTTGATTGCTCTTTCCCACCTTAGCTGGAAGTAATCTCTTCCTTCCTTGAATTCAAAAAACATTTTATCTGGACCCTCTAAAAACATTTCTCTTTTTACCTAGTTTTGTAGGTATTTGTATACCTGTCTGAGTTCCTATGTTAGGCTATAAGTTCCTTGAGGGCAAGATCCATGTCTGCCATTTCTGTATTCCCAGAGTGCATTCCATCCTTCCTACTTAATGCTTATTGTGGGGTGAATTTATTACTTCCCAAGAAAGGAAGAGTTCTGTATCCTCCTGTGTGTGTGTGTATCATTTCCCAAACTTCAATTATTCTTCCCACTAAGTTGCTACATAGTTGATACCACTGGAAAAGTTGTGATTTTGACATTTTGAAATGCCTATCCTTAAGGGACAGGAGGAAAAAGGCAAAGTTATGAAAGGAAACAGAAAGGAATAAACTGAGGAAGAAAGGGTTTAGGAAGAGAGGGAC
The DNA here is from genome assembly GCF_000696425.1 of Galeopterus variegatus. NCBI lineage: Eukaryota > Metazoa > Chordata > Mammalia > Dermoptera > Cynocephalidae > Galeopterus > Galeopterus variegatus. Next base: position 149,644 of record NW_007728346.1, read on the forward strand.
AGCTGACAGCATTAAATATCACTCAGGTCAAAGAAGACAAAAACCAAGATAGTTGATTTTGGCAGTTCAGAAGAGTCATGAGAGCAAATGCAGGCTTCAGGGGGTTAAGGGCTGGGTGATTGGTCAGGAAGAGGAGGACACTTTCACTCTCTGAGGCATGGCTCTCTGCTCATAGGCAGGGGAGAAAGAAGAGAGCATTTTGAGAAAGGCATGAAGAGAAAGGGAAAAAGTCTTTGTAAGCTAAGGGAAAAACTTACTGTGGGGATGTTGTAATATAAATGACCCATTTAAAACACACCCCCATTTAATGTCACTTGAGCATAAGCCAACCCTGTACAACACATAGTTTATTTCTTTTAACAGTTATTTCTGATCTGTTTCCAGAGCAAACCCACTAGCAAGGTGGCTAAGAATCCATGAGTGTATCTGAGGCCCTTCCCATTGGACGCCAGTGAGACTCCAGCATGGCAGTGACAGCCTAGACCAGGATGCCAGGTGGCATGCCCACTGACTCAGGTCCACAGCTCGCCCACGCACACACTCAGTTCACCCTGCTACCTCTGTTTCCTCATACTGTAGAAGGAGGATGAGCTCTTCAGATCTGTATACAACTTGAGACTTAACCTGTTGAGAAATGATATGAACTCTTATGTGGCAGTGCTCTATACAGAACCGCGGGCCCTAACCTCAGCAGCTGGTACAGCAGTATGGCCTCAGGGAACACTGTCACCTGGTCATGGAAAATGACTACCTGCTATAACCCAGGTGTTATAGACATGGACTGCACTTACAGTTATACTGTGGTATTGTCTAAAGATTTCCAAAATTAGAGCAAGTGGATGAAAGACAAGTATTATTTGATATGTAGAAGCACATATTATAGTAAAAGAATGGTCTTTTTGAAAATTCTTCCAATACACATGTGATTCAGTTTTCAAAGAAATTAATATACAGGTACTTTATTCTTTAAATTTAGAATATATTCCTTGAAACCAGACTCACCAGGAGGGAAATTAGCAAAAAATATACAGTGGTGAGATTTATAGGCCATTTTTAATTTCCTTTACGTCTCTAATTTTCCTACTTTATTAGATTTTTATCTTGATATTATAACCATTGTCTGGATTTCATATCGTACATGACACTTTTGATTTCCATGTGGTGCCCATAGCTGTATGATATCTTAGCACAGATAGTAGGAGCAGCAGAAATATCCTCAGCAATTTTATGGTGTTTAGGAGAAACACTTGTCTTGGTAAAATTTACTCAGAATGGTTGGACTTTCCCCCATGGTGCTTTATGTACTCAGGGTGGTGATTCCGTTTCTTGAGTGTGAACAGTTGTCTCTAGAAAAGGTTAGTGCATGAAAGAACTGCTGTGTGAGGAAGTGGAATTGTAATATAGTAAGTTTAAATGTGTTTGGAAGAAATGTGCTGAAACCACTGATGCCTCTAAAGGCTCCATATGTAGTCAGCACACGTATACGGTATATAGCTATAAAATCAAAACCAAATGTTTTCAAAGCGAATAAAAGCAATTATTGAATAAGATTTTTAAGGTTGCTGTGCATATGTGTGCAGATTTTTCAGGAACACAAAAAAAGTCATTATATGGGTAAAATTAAACCACAGTATGAAAACTAAGCAATTTGGGACCCACTGCCCTCTGTTGATAACATGTTTGTAGATAGAAATACATAGCTTCTCTTTCATTTGAAAGAAAATGGATCCATTTAAAATAAAGTGTAATGAATAATTGTATAAGCCTAGGGCTATTTTCATTTCACAGGGCTGATATTATAAACATCTAAAACGTAAAGGACTCCTTTAAAGTCTCAAGCAGTGAAAAGAAAGTCTCAAATGTGCTATTGAAACAAAGGACTTATTACTTCAAAACCACTTGCTTTCATCTTAGTTTGCATTTGGTGGAGGAGGAAATAAAGCAAGGAGAATTTTTTTTGCCCTAGGTGTGTTCTGGAAATATGAAAGCTTCTGGCCACTTGGTGTTTACATTTGAACCACCACAGCATATAATGATTTATATGTTTTCATTATATTTAGAATTATTCTTTCAAGGTTATTCTATCTTATCTATCCCAATTTTTCCTCAATGAGTTTTTAAGTCCAGAATTTGCAGTCTAGTGAATAATGTTCAAACTTGGAGATTATGGACCTATGTAATTTTGCATAGAGAAATTAACTATTAGAGCTAGGATTTTTTTTTTTTTTTTTACCTGTAAGGGGATCGCAACCCTTGGCACGGTGTTATCTGTACCACGCTCAGCCATTGAGCGCACCGGCCATCCCTATATAGGATCTGAATCCGCGGCCTTGGCGCTACCAGCACCGCACTCTCCTGAATGAGCCATGGAGCTGGCCCAGAGCTAGGAATTTTTAATTGCTACTTTTGGGAAGTGGACATTTTGGCAAGTTTACTTATTCCTACTATCTCTAGTTTCTCTTGTGTTTGAAGAAAGAGAAGATGGCGGCATAGTGATTAAGAGGCCAGACTCCAGAACCAGACTACCTAGGTTCCTAGTTTTGTGACTTTAAACAAGTTCCTTAATCTGCCTGTGCCTCAATTTCACCTCATAAGGTTGCTGTGAGAATTAAATGAGATAATATAGATAAAGCACAAGAGCAACTGGTACTCCGAGTGCAAGCTGTTATTTTTTGTCTGTTTGTGTGATTGCTTAAAAAGAACAGCAATGAAAAATACCCGTGTGAGTGCTCCCTGAAAGCATAATAATGTTATATTTAATTTCCTTATTAGAATTGCAATTTGAAATAAAAAGTCCCCAAAAGTGAGATTTATGAAGTTAAGAGATCAGGATATAAAAATCAGTAATCTAATCTTAGAGACATACGAGTGTAGTCACTTTTTTCAGAGTGACAGTTGAGAGCCACAAGCTTTGTTTGTAACTGCTAGCATGATTTTGAAGAAATAAGCCATAATATGAGTAAAAAACCTATTTCAAATGAGCTGGAAATAGCCAGCACAGCAGCCAATGAGCTAACATTGTTGAGAATTTGAGAGTAGTGATCCACAAGTTAAATGTTTTTTCTTCTGCTAAGAAAGATTCAAGAAACTAGAATTTTGCAGGATGCATTTTGAATTTTAGAAAAAGTTCAGCTTAGGGCCGGCCCGGTGGCGCACTGGATAGTGCGCCGCTTGGGAAGCGCGGCGGCGCTCCCGCCCGAGGGTTCGGATCCCACATACAGACCGGTTCCCGCTCACTGGCTGAGCGAGGCGCGGGAGCAACACCGAGGGTTGCGATCCCGTTGCCAGTCCCCGGTCCGGTAAGGGGGCAACACTGAGGGTTGCGATCCGTGGCCGGACACGGAAAAAGACAAAAGACAAAAAAAAAAAAAAAATTCAGTTTAGTCAACTTCTGTTGGGCACTCAGTTTATATCAAGACCTAGAAAGGCTACAGAAACAGATCTTTCAATCGAAGGTGTGAGTGAAGGTGTGAGAAGGGCATCTGGAAGGAAGGGTCTTATGGTAGGATTTTATAACAGGAAGGAAGGGCCTGATGGTAGGATTTTGTAACGGGAGTTTCTGTGGTGTAGGAAGAGACTGTAGCCAGGCTATAGTGGCTGGAGAGTGCAAGGGTGGTAGGCACCTGGGTATTTGTTCATTTAGTTGATAGATATTTACTGAATACCTTCTAAAAGGCACTGTTCTAGGCACTGATGATGCACTAAATAAACCAAACAAAAATCCCCTGCCCTCATGGAACTCACAGTCTGGAGGATAAGTTCCTTATAGTTTTAGCTAGAAGGAAAGTTATAGGTTTATAGTTTAGTTATTTTTTGGATTTACACTACATGAACCTGTTTATAGACTGAGTTCTTTTTTAAGAACTGATAGAGTAAAGGTATGGAAAAAGGGAATAACTTGACAAACAAAAGTTCTGGAAGAGACTGCAAAGAAGATGGATCCTCCTCTATTAAATCTATTTTCTTTTCACTTATGAAGTATGAATTTTAGATCTTCTCTTTCCCAGATGTAGATGTAGCTATAAAATTGTTATTGTCTTTTATGGGCATTATTCTGATTCTTAATACCCTGTGGCATATTATTACTGCTACTTTACACAAAAAGGAAAGGACAATGATCTTGTAAGTTTCTACTACAATTACATATAAATACTTACAATCCCATTAGATCTTTTATTGTTAAATACCCGTATTAGGTCTAAAATATGAGGCTTTAACGAATTGCTCTCTTATGCAGCAAAAAAGCTGTGTTGCTTCTTAGGCCTTCTTTGTGATTTCTTTGTGCTTTTGTAGTTATGCAGCCCTGATAGCTGACTGGCCAGTGGTCGTCTTGGGCATGTGCACTGTGTTCATTGTGGTCTGTGCCTTGGTTGGAGTATTAGTGCCAGAGCTTCCTGATTTCTCTGATCCATTGCTGGTAAGGAGAATTGAGCCACTAAAATTTATCTGTTTTATTTAGCCTAAAATCATCTGCAAAAATTAAGTATTTTAATACATGTTGCATTATGTTATATAGTATCCTATTTCTTTTAAAACCTTCTCAAGCCATCAGTAAGTATACAGCTCTGTTTCTGAAAAGTAAAGACATGTCTTATGTGTATTCTCACATTCTTAACAGGGCAAGGAACTTGGTCACCCTCAAAAATCTGGAAATTTTACTTCTTGGTCCCCATGTTTAAGCTAAAAAGCAATAAATTGGAGAATCTGCATACTATAAAAATATTTTCATAAAGCCTTTGAAACTAAGTGTTTCTTTTTTCCCCTGAAGAAGTTAATTTCAGTATTACTAACTGATAGCAGGGTTTGCTTTTAAGTAAATGTTCCTTTGGAGTGTAATAATGAGGAAAATATGATCAAGGATAATGATATATTTTTTGTAAAACACTGATAATGCCTAACCTAATTTAATTTGACCATAATTTTTTATGATAAAAATAAGTATTTACTAAGTGCGTAGGCACAAATTATAAAGATGAGCTTCTGATACGTTTTTTTCCTCTCTCCTTAGACATGTAACATACCAAAGAATCAAACTGTTTTGTCACAGTGAACAGGTGATCATTATCATGTCAAGTCATCTTGTTTAATGCAGTTCATCCCTGGCATAGCTGTGAGGAACATCTGTATCTGCTGTTGAAAGCTGTGCATCACGTTGGCATTGCTTTCCCAAGCTTTATTTATAACTATACTTAAATGAAACACACTAATGGGAACTAATAATATTTTGCTTTAGGGTTTTGAACCAAGAGGGACTGCAATAGGCCAGAGACTGGTCACATGGAATAACATGGTGAAAAATACAGGATACAAAGCAACATTAGCAAATTATCCTTTTAAATATGCAGATGAACAAGCCAAAAGGTAATCGTTTATCTGTGTATAACTTTTAAGCAAAACATTATTTAATGAGTTCACCTTTTAATATTGCCTGATAAAAAAGATTAAATGTAAAATGTATGTCTCAATCTTTTGCCACTGAATTTAACTTGTCATTGTCTTTTAAGATTTTGTTGTACTGGAATAAAAAGATGAGGTTGTCTCTCTCTTTTTTTTCTTTTTCAGAAGTGAGAAAATTATTGTTGGTTGCTATGTTAATCCTTCCAACTTAATATTGAGTGCTAAATAGGTCATGTCTTTGAGGAATGTACTGTTGCTGGTAGGCTTATCAGCCTGGAAATGGGTAGAACTTTATTGAAGCTCAAACTGTTGTTCCATTTCAGCCATCGGGATGATAGATGGTCAGATGATCATTATGAAAGAGAGAAGAGAGAAGTTGACTGGAACTTCCACAAAGACAGCTTTTTCTGCGACGTTCCAAGTGAGTGGCATTGTAGAGAAACAAACCCCCCGTGGTTTCCTAGCATTTAAGACTGAACATCGTCACAATCTAGACAGTCACACAGCTTCACTATTTCTATTGTACTTAACAAGATTTTAGGTAACTAACTTATTATTTTACTTTTCTAGATTAGTCAACCAAAAGTCCGAATTTATTTTTCTCTAATAAAAAGTAGTAAGAAACAGTGATGATTGAGTTATATTTAGTTTTAAGGAAGATATAAATCTAATAAAATTTTTGACGTTGCCCAAAATTTCACATCCTTTTTAAGAATTTTTTGTACTGTTTATTTCTAGGTCAAATAACAAGTACATATTGGACTGAAGACTGAAATAGTCTATTGTATTATCAAAAGTATTTTTTAAATTCTGATTCATTCAAAAAGCATGTATCAAGAGCTTTCTATGTGCCTGCCTAGTCTGCCTAGTCGCTAAGTAATACAGATAGAGATATGAATAAAATAAAGTCCAGAGGTCCAAAGCTTGAATGCCTCAAGGCCTGGCACGCAATGTGCATGAGCAAAGCCAGCTGGGTGTAGTAAGCAGGAAGCGAGGGTGATGATGGAGTGCTGAGGAGCACTGCCCTGTCTAAAGATACCACTGTTACTTAGCTGCAGCAAAATATGGCCTTGTGGAAAGGAGGGCCCAAATATTGCAAGAACTTCCCAGAGGTCAGGAATCCAGATTTTAATGTGGAATCTTCAGATCTCTAAATGTTGGCAGCAAATTCGCTAACCAAAATTCACTGTAGCATAGTAAGCCTGATTACTTTGCAGCTGCCAGGGAAGAAGGAACACACAGCCTAGAGGAAATACATGTCGGTATGTAAGCCATTGATTAGCCATAGTGATTAGAAATGAAGAATTGTAGATAATTTCAACTTCTGATTAAGTGAATATTAACATTAAAGCTCTTTTGGTTTTAGCTTTTTTTATTGTTGTAGAAAAATCTCTCTTAATTGTGTATTTTCCTGTCTTAGAACACTGGAGGATCTGATTAGATCTTTGGTATTTCTAGATCTTACCAAGTTACAGGGTCTTTATTTTTAACATTGTTATTCATTGTTTAATGAGTTCACCTTTTAATATTGCCTGAAAATAAAGGTAAAATGTATGGCTCAAAATCTTTTGCCACTGAATTTGTTTAACTTGTCATTGTCTTTTAAGATTTTGTTGTACTGGAATGAAAAGATGAGGTTCCCTTTTTTTTTTTTCTTTTTCAGAAGTGAGAAAATTATATAGTAATAGAGAGATAGAAGGAGATTAGGCAGAATCTTATACTGATCCCAAGAAGCAATACAAGTTTCCCTTTCTGTCTCTTCTTTTTAAAAACATTGGAAAAATTGAACTCTGGTTAGTTGCATGTTCTGGCTGGTTTATTTCTCTCAATCAAAGTGTCACTATATATTATTGCTTAACCAACATCTGTTAATTAATATCTTAACCAGGAAAAAACTAGCAAATTCATAAAATATAGCCTTGTTTATATTTCAGTAGTCAATATTTGTCTCATAAGTAATAGGTTCTGCCTTGACTAAAGCCATTACCAGCTTTATCTGAATGAAATGTTTCAGTTTCCACAAGGCTCTTTTTGCTCTTCAGAATCAATTAACATAAGGTGACAGGCCATTTATTTGAAGATAGGAGTTTACTAAAGAAAACTTCATGAACATGAATAAAACCTTCTATTTTAAGGCTTTATTCATAAATTTGCCAATTGATTTTCTTTGTTAGCACAGTAAGGCATTTTAGTTAAGTAAAATTAATCTACTTTGTTTTACTTGGTTCATATTAAGTTTTTTTTTTTTTAATGACTGAGGAGACAGAAATAATACTTATTGAGCACCATTTTTTAAAATCTCATTTAGGTCTGGGAAAGGGGACATCAAAGGGCATAAATACAGTATCTATGTAAATGGCCAGAGTAATCCAATCCATATTGTCCTGAACACTAAACACCTTGCTGCTTTAGAAGATCCCAGGATGCAAGAAGATAGGTATATATCCTGAGTCTTCTCTAGTGCCAAAAAGATGTCAACACCAAAAAATGTAAAGTCAGCCTCTTGGTTTGGAAGAGCTGTCAATTTTTTATGTGTTCAGAAGCAGTTTCTCCAAATGGAAACTGCTGTCTGATGTCACTAATAGATCTGTCCAAGCACAGCAGCCAAGCAGAAAAGTAACTCATTGTGTTCTTAGCTCTAAAATCTAAAATCACCAGTTAACTAAAAATCATTGCTGGCTGGTTAGCTCATTTAGGAGAGCATGGTGCTCATAATACCAACGTCACAGGTCAGATCCCCTAACTGGCTAGCTGCCAAAAAAAAAAAAAAAAAGTCTAAATTAAAGTTCTCCGGGTGAGTGCAGTATGTAGCCAGACTTGAAAACGACTGATCTAATAGTTTGTCCCTCAGCTTTTCTTGAAAGAGATTTATTTTCTTATTAATCCAACAAAAAAAAAAAAAAAAAAAAAAGGTCAAATAATGTGTCCTGCTAAGAGCTAGCCTGACAGCCAGATGCAGTCACTTGTTCTATCAACAGTTTCTTAATAGAATAGGAGGTAAAATGGAAAGAACCAGCTTCATTGTGCTGACGTGAATGCCTTCTTCTGAGAACTAGGTGATTGCTTACCCCAGTCACCTAGTTAGCTGGTCCCACACCTCCTGGCTTTTACTTCATTCTTTGTTTTGAGAGGCTATTTGTACGTTTTGAAAATGGCTTACCCATTGGTTGGGATATCAGGATTTTCTGTCAGTGCCATCTTTTCTCTAACTCCAAATAGACCAAAGCCACAAAACATTCTTAAATAGACCAAAGTTTCTTAATCAGTGGTCAGTTTTAATATGCCACATTTTCTTCTCTCCTGCGGCTGTCAGCTCCTTATTTGGAGGCTGTGAACATGTTTCTGTTTGTTGTGGGTTCTTATACAGAAAATTAACTCTGAAGTAGTAAATGCACAGGACTCTGCTAGGTGCTTGTACACCATTCGCCATGGGTCTGTGACCTTGGAATTTGTAACACTTTAATGGATGAGGAGTTAAGCTCAGAGAAGTTAAGCCAGTCTGGTTATTTTATAATCCCACCTTAAATGAGAGCAGTTCATTAATTTCTGTACCTTTTACTTTCCATTATTCTACCTTTGGTTGATCTTCAGATCTTCCCTTGCCTGAAGACACTGAAGCGACTGAATTCATTCAACTAATTAATAGCTGGTGTTTGCTGGTAATTACTATGTGCCAGGAAGTGTTCTAAACACTTTAATAAATTATTTCATTTAATCCTCATGACAGTGTTATGAATTAAATACTATTATTTTGCCCACTTTATAGATGAGGAAATTTTACACAGGTGGTAAGTGGCAGACTCAGGGTTAGAACCCAGCCAAGTCTAATTCCAGAGTCCGTGCCTTCACTCACCTGCTTTGTGCTTCCGTAGTAAAGAAGGTACCCTCCCCCTCCCATTTTTGTTTTATTTTACTATATATGCCATTTTCCACTCAGATGAATCTTAAAGAGTCATCATAACCTGGAGTAAGAATCTTTATTTTTAAGAAGCTAGCAATTTATTCCATGAGTACATGTTAGATTCTGAATGGACTCAAAGACTCGAAAGCCAGTAAACTATACTGTACCATGATAGTTTTCATAAATGAAAGAAGTATATTATTTCATATATATTTGTGTATGTGTGTATCAGACTATAAAAATTATCATTGGGGTAGCTTACAAAAAGGCATACACAAAGGGTAAGTTAAATGAATTATATGAAGGGAAGATAATGAGAAAATAATAATACTAAAGCTAAGGATGAGATTCAGTGTACAATAATGCCTACCCCACAATCCTGTACGTTTGCTGATACAAAGAGAGCCACGCTTGTCTCTAACTTCCCACCAACCACAGCAAAAAAGGGTTTCGCAGTCAGTAACAAAAGCCATATAAATAGGGTAACAAATTTGTTTTTTAGAAAAAGTCTAGCTTTTTTCATGCTAAGATAGGAGGGAACAATTTCCAGTAGTTTTCATAAAAGAAGTGTGATGTCGTGTACAAAGTTCTTAACAATGTGCTTACAATGAGTACATTGTTGAATTTCAGCTGATTTTTATAAAACATAGGTAGGCTGGTAGCAGGAAAACATTATAGCAAAAGCATTCCTACAAGGGGTGAAAGCAGTGAAGTCCTGTGCATGGCTTTCTAATGGTTTGGTTTTATATGTTTGCATAATTTAGACTCTAAAGGAATAGATGTACTCTGCTTGTCTGAGTATTTTTTCTACTAGGCTCATGATAAGGATTGGACAGTTGTGAGTTCAGTTTTGCAAGAACAGGACAAGCATATTTTCTAGGTCACCAACTAAGGGCGTATCTATATGCTTTGGCAATTAATTGGGAAGAGAGTAGTATTGTGGTCCTCTTATGAGAATTTAAGGAACAAAGCCAAGATACGTGTCCATATGAATGGTTTGTATGACCCGTTACAGGTTCATACCAACAAATGAATAAAAGGCAATCAAGGCCCCAAAGGTCTGCCTCAAAGACCATGATTATTATTTTAATTTAATAAATGCTATTTTACCAATTGCAAATGCCTTTGAACTCTACTATGAACACAGAATAATAAACCTTGTTCATAGAGATAATATAATCATCTAATATCTTAAGCGGTAATTATTGGCTAACAGTTCAGCATTCAGATTATTACTGTACATTTTTCGGATCTCCCAGTTCTCCAAGATCCTTTTAGGATTTTTATTTTTTAAGGTGGTTTGAGCAGACTGTGTCCTAAGACTACTTGGCAATCTTTCCTCCCTGCTACCCCCCAAATCCTGGTTATTATACTTAAGAACTTGATTATTAAAAACTATCAAGTTAAATGGGACACAACCAAATGATACAGAGCGAAAGAGCTTAATTGTTGGTGTTGACTCCAGAAAATGTCTGGTAATCAGTGTAATATCTCAGTGAGACCAGATGTTTCAATTGTTGCCTGCCTATGTTTACAGCACATTTAGTTTAAACTCCAGATTCTGTTTAAATTACATGCCACTTATGCTTATAATTTAGACAGGCTTTGGTTTCCAAAATAAACAGCTTCTGTTTCTGATACTGTTGTCAACCTCCTAACAGAAATGCTTGTTTTCTCTGACTCTTTTGAAAGGAGCCTCAGTTGATTCCCTGCTCTTCTTCATTACTTCTTTCTGCCCTTTGACATCCTAAGGGATGCACTGGCAGATAGTCATCAGTGACCAGAAGTGTCTCTCTCTAATCTTGAGTCTGCTGGAAACCATTTCCCTGTTCCTTAGTTTTTGTACATTGTACAAATTGGAGCTCTAAAGACCCAGATTATAAAATCTGAAATTTGTGCCTGTTTACTAGACTCTGCTTACTAGGGTAACATGGGGACAGCCGGAATCCCCCAGAAGCATAGAGGATCCCAGAAATATGTTTCCCAATTCTTGTTTTAAAGAAGGCTATCGAGCCCTTTTTCTTTTCTCCCTAGGCTCCCCTTAAACTGTTAATACATGGGGAGCTTTGTTACATGGGGAGGGAGAGTACAGCAATCAGTTGAACCTGGTATTAAGGGCTTAATTTTTCTCCCTTCATTCTTTTCTTGGCTTCTTAAAATATCTCCAACTTAGCCGATAGTTTTACAACTTAAGGCATTTTTTTAAATTCTGCTGATTTCTTCTTCTCTCCTCTCTTCCTTGACCTGTTGTTCTAAGTCAGCCCCACCCCCACTGTGATCTAACTAGGGAAGTGTGCAAAGACACATTGTGACCGTGTAGCAGTGACCCTCGAACACGTGATTTGTGAACGACTAGAAGTTATAGCCTGTATTCCCCATGGGAGTTGCGAAAAATTACTCTCACTTACTTTGTTTTTATTTTTATAAACTTTAAAGATTTTAAAATGATTTGTATGAATCCCTTTTCCAAAGATATGGCAAAAATATAGCTGCTTTCTGCATGAAGATATACCAACTTGTCTGTCTCTTTAAGCCCCACAATATAATATGTGCCTCAGTGTTTATCTATCCCAGTCACAAAGAACTAGGTTAGTTCTTGTGTCACACCACACTCAGAGACCTTGGCGCTCCTTCTGCGGGTCCCATAAGTCCTTACACACAATATGGTACTTCTCAGATTGAATTATAATTACTTATTTTTTTGTCTAATTTCCCTGCCACACTGTGAGCAACTTGAGAGCAAGGACCACAATGCCTTATCCATCTTGTGTAAGTGCTAAGTAATTTTTTTCTTTTTTCTCTTGAATGGGTAGGAACATATGGCCTTACTCCCTGAAAATTGAGACAATTACTTGAACTCTGCTCCTTGAAATTTAGGATGCTGGCATCCAACTCGGGATAGAGAGTACCAGTCATGATGGCTTTTCTCTGTCCTTATTTCTTACCTTGTAAGAGTCCTCAAAAACTGTTTTTACAAAGGTTGTACCTCAGCCAGTACCACCTTTTGATTTGAGGATTGGCTCCCCAGTGGCTTATTAGTATTTTATTTGATAGCAGCCATCAAAGAAGCATTTGATTTGTGTTTATAATGTCCAGCTTTTAAATCTGTGGTCAAATATACACTTAAACAAAAAAACAGCAACAATAACAAAAAAAACCCCTGCTATTATTTAAAAAGGTTATTCAGGGACAGAATTCTGTGCTTTCTTTCCCAGTTTTAACAGCAACAATAACAAAAAAAAACCCTGCTATTATTTAAAAAGGTTATTCAGGGACAGAATTCTGTGCTTTCTTTCCCAGTTTTAGCTGGCAACTCTATTTCCTTTATCTTTGGGGCTTGGTTATTTCAGCAACTACAAGTATGTCCCTCTAGCTGATAATGGGTTTCATAATGGCTGCAATTTAAGTGGGGTTGAGTTACCTTTCTTTCAATTCACCAGGCTGACCCCGGGGGCTTGCATGTTATTTCTTTGTAGGTTAAACTAGTAATCTGCCATGAAAACCAGAGAGGTGCCATTTCAGGGTTTCCAGTTATTTATTAAGTGATTCTGTTTTCCCCAAGTTAGCATATGTGAATGTTTTTACCTGGAAACAATCAAATATGAATTATCCTGTTTTATAGAATGTGAATTATTGCTCTTCAAAAATGAGATTAAAAATGAAGTCTTCGTTAAAGTAAATATTATTTTAGTGCACTTGAATAATAACCCGTTTGGCTCATTTTTCTTTACCACCAGTAGAACATCTTTAAAGAAAAACAGCTTTTTATTGTGGAAATTTTTCAACTTAGGCAGAAGTAGAGAAAATAGCATAATGGATCCCCCCATGTACAGGATTTGGTTTCTACAATTCTCAGCACATGGCCAGTCTTGTTTCATCTACACCCTCCCCCCACAGGATTGGTTCCAGTAAAGTATCTTGACAGCTAGGGTTTAAGGGATCATAATGCCTTGGGTCTCGAATAAGTCCAAGTTCCAAAGAGATGATTTGTGCCAGCTTCTCCCTACTTCAATGCATGTTTGATAAAGCCTCGTTTGATCAAGGGTAAAGACTGTTTTTAATCCTAATAAAAAAAAAATATTTATACCCTCCTTGAACTTTGGAGTTTCTTTACTAGAACAGCCTTTGGTAGATATAGATGAGGGAAAGTGATGGGACCAGGTCATCTTTAGCTCTAGGTCATCTTTAGCTCTGGCACTTCTAAAGAGAAGTCTCTGGTCGGGCTCAAGAGAAGAGGAATATTTCTTATTCTCACCTTCAGGGAAGAGGGGTCATTTATCTAATTTACAGAATGGAATTGTGCAGACTTCACCATAATCTAGCAATGCCAGTAATGGAACAGTTTTTCAATTTTCTGTAACAAGAACAGCCATAAAAAGGAAGGCTTTCTCCAGAAATAGTGTTCTAAATGAAATTGTATCCACATTAAATCCAGAATTATCATACTTGCTAATATACAGCAGTCCACTATTTACCAAGAGAGAAAGTTTCCAAAAAAGGTTTCAGCCAATTTGAATAAACTTTGTGAAAGAAATAATTAAATCCCTACTTAAGTATTTATTTTATTAATTGTATATATATTTATTTAAAATTAGATATAAATAGTATTTTAACAGACACATTACCCTTTTCTACTCATATTTCAGGAAACAATTTTATTCCAAAACTTTCATGCATCAGTGCTTTTAATATTACTGGGATCACTTTGTGATTCACCTGGCAGTTTTTATCACAGTCTGTTTGGTCTGTTATAACAGAATGCGTTAGACTGGGTAATTTATAAACAATATAAATTTATTTCTTATTGTTGTGGAGCCTGGGAAGTCCAGGATAAGGAGTCAGCAGATCAGGTATCTGGTGAGGGCCCCTTCCTGAGAGATGGGACCTCTTTTAAAGGGGCACTAACCCCATTCATGGGGTGCCTCTCTCACAGCCTAAACACCTCCCCAAGGCCTCATCTCTTAACACTAACACTTTGTGGATTTGGTTTCAACATGCATATTAATTTGGGAGGAACACAAATGTTCAGACCATAGCAGTTTTCTAGAGAATATTGTCTTTGTATCTCAATCCACATGATTGGAAGCAATATTTTAGTGACCAAAAATTTTATGCTAATAACCAGAACTTTTAGGCAAAGCCGCAAATTTGTTTCATATCTCAGTTGTACAGTTGTTTTCTGAATTAATTCTGTAGGTGTATATACATTAGCTTCACAACTTATCCGCTCTTGCTTTCTAAAGTAGCTGAAGAGGTTTGTTTACTGGTAGGGGTTGATTTTTCTCCTTTCTTAAACCAGACTAGCTTGGTTGAAGCTATTTCACACTTGTGTGTCATACCCAAACAGTGGCTTTTCATTCAAAATAAAGTGACCTAGAGAGTACCCTGTAATATGAGATAGTTTTGGAGAGAAGTCTCACTTTGTATTCAAACTGATCCGTACTTTAAGAAGATGAATATTTAGTTTCTGTAACTTTCCCTGTCCCTCAAAGCTGCCTCAATTCAGACCTTTCTGACTGTGAACCGTTTTAAACTCCAAACCTTGTGCTTCTCTGTCTCTGTAGATCAGATCTCATCCCCAGTTTGGTGATCTCTGCCAGAGGACCACCGCTGCTTCCTGCTGTCCCAGCTGGACGCTGGGAAACTACATTGCCATTCTGAACAATAGATCGTCCTGTCAGAAAATTGTTGAGCGAGATGTTTCTCATACCTTGAAGCTTCTTCGGACATGTGCCAAACACTACCAGAATGGCACTCTGGGGCCAGACTGCTGGGACATGGCAGCCAGAAGAAAGGATCAGCTCAAGTGCACCAATGTGCCACGCAAATGTACCAAGTACAACGCTGTGTACCAGATCCTCCATTACTTGGTGGACAAAGACTTTATGACCCCAAAGACAGCTGAGTATGCCATGCCGGCTTTAAAATATAGCATGCTCTTCTCTCCCACCGAGAAAGGGGAGAGCATGATGAACATTTACTTGGACAACTTTGAAAACTGGAACTCCTCTGACGGCGTGACTACCATCACTGGGATTGAGTTTGGTATCAAACACAGTTTGTTTCAAGATTATCTTCTAATGGATACTGTGTATCCTGCTATAGCCATTGTGATTGTCCTTTTAGTCATGTGTGTCTACACTAGGTCCATGTTTATCACTCTGATGACAATGTTTGCAATAATCAGTTCCTTGATTGTTTCCTATTTTCTCTATCGTGTAGTATTTAACTTTGAGTTTTTCCCTTTTATGAACCTCACTGCACTCATTATTTTGGTTGGAATTGGAGCAGATGACGCATTCGTCCTGTGTGATGTTTGGAACTACACCAAATTTGACAAGCCTCATGCTGCAACCTCGGAAACAGTGAGCATCACCTTGCAACATGCTGCCCTCTCCATGTTTGTCACAAGTTTCACCACTGCTGCTGCCTTTTATGCTAACTATGTCAGCAACATTACAGCAATCAGGTGCTTTGGGGTTTATGCGGGGACAGCTATACTGGTGAATTATGTTCTGATGGTCACGTGGCTTCCAGCAGTTGTTGTACTGCATGAGCGTTATCTTCTCAATATATTCAGTTGCTTCAGAAAGCCCCAGCAGCAAATGTACGGTAACAAAAGCTGCTGGATGGTGGCTTGCCAGAGATGCCACAAAGTACTTTTTGCCATTTCAGAAGCGTCTCGGATTTTTTTTGAAAAAGTATTGCCATGCATTGTCATTAAGTTTCGCTACCTTTGGCTGTTCTGGTTCCTTGCCTTAACTGTAGGTGGGGCCTACATTGTGTGCATAGATCCGAAGATGAAACTGCCCTCCTTGGAGTTGTCCGAGTTCCAGGTGTTCAGGTCGTCTCACCCTTTTGAGCGCTACGATGCTGAGTACAAAAAGCTTTTCATGTTTGAACGTGTTCACCATGGAGAGGAGCTCCACATGCCCATCACAGTAATCTGGGGTGTGTCCCCAGAAGACAATGGCAATCCACTGAATCCCAAGAGTAAAGGGAAGTTGACATTAGATAGCAGTTTTAATATTGCCAGCCCAGCTTCCCAGACCTGGATTTTGCACTTCTGTCAAAAACTGAGAAATCAAACATTCTTTTACCAGACTGATGAACAGGACTTTACCAGTTGCTTCATTGAGACATTCAAACAGTGGATGGAAAACCAGGACTGTGATGAACCTGCCCTGTACCCTTGCTGCAGCCACTGGAGCTTCCCCTACAAGCAAGAGGTTTTTGAACTGTGCATCAAGAGAGCCATCATGGAGCTGGAAAGGAGTACGGGGTACCATTTGGACAGCAAAACCCCAGGGCCACGGTTCGATATCAATGATACTATCAGGGCAGTAGTGCTAGAGTTCCAAAGTACCTACCTCTTCACGCTGGCATATGAAAAGATGCATCAGTTTTATAAAGAGGTGGACTCCTGGATTTCCAGTGAGCTGAGCTCTGCACCTGAGGGCCTCAGCAATGGTTGGTTTGTCAGCAGTTTGGAGTTCTACGATCTCCAGGACAGCCTCTCTGATGGCACCCTCATTGCCATGGGGCTGTCCGTTGCTGTTGCGTTCAGCGTGATGCTGCTGACAACTTGGAACATCATCATAAGCCTTTATGCCATCATTTCAATAGCTGGGACTATATTTGTCACTGTTGGTTCTCTTGTCCTGCTTGGCTGGGAGTTGAATGTTCTGGAATCTGTCACCATTTCGGTTGCCGTTGGCTTATCTGTAGACTTTGCCGTCCATTATGGGGTTGCCTACCGCCTGGCTCCAGATCCTGACAGAGAAGGCAAAGTGATCTTCTCCCTGAGTCGCATGGGCTCTGCGATTGCCATGGCCGCTCTGACCACCTTTGTGGCTGGGGCTATGATGATGCCCTCCACAGTTCTAGCTTACACCCAGCTAGGCACCTTCATGATGCTCATCATGTGTGTTAGTTGGGCTTTTGCCACCTTCTTTTTCCAGTGCATGTGTCGATGCCTTGGACCACAGGGTACCTGTGGTCAGATTCCTTTACCTAAAAAACTGCAGTGCAGTGCCTTTTCCCATGCCTTGTCTACAAGTCCTGGTGACAAGGGACAAAGCAAAACACATGCCATGAATGCTTATCATTTAGATCCCAGGAGCCAAAAGCCTGAACTGGACCATGAGTTTTATGAATTAGAGCCTCTGGCATCCCACAGCTGCACTGCCTCTGAGAAGACCACTTATGAAGAGACCCACATCTGCTCTGAATTGTTCAACAGCCAAGCAAAGAATTTAGGGATGCCTGTGCGTGCAGCTTACAACAGTGAACTCAGCAAAAGCACCAAAAATGAAACTAGCTCTGCCTTGCTACAGCCCCCTCTTGAACAGCACACCATGTGTCACTTCTTCTCTCTGAATCAGAGATGTAGCTGCCCAAATGCCTATAATCACTTGAAATATGGCCCACACGTTTGCCAGCAGATGGGCAACTGCTTTTGCCACCACTGTACTGCTGCTGCTAGCAGCTTTGTCCAGATCCAGAACGGTGTGGCACCTCTGAAGGCTGCCGAGGGCTTCGTTCATCCCATCCCACACATCCACCACTGTCCCTGCCTGCAGGGCAGAGTGAAGCAACCTGGAATGCAGAATTCTCTGCCTAGGAATTTTTTCCTCCACCCAGTGCAGCATATTCAGGCCCAAGAAAAAATTGGTAAGACCGATGTACACAGTCTTCAGAGCATAGAAGAGCATCTTCCAAAGATGACAGAGCCACCATTTGTCTGCAGAAGCACTGGATCTTTACTAAAAGCATGTTGCAATCCTGAGAATAACCAAAGGGGACTCTGTCAAAATCGAGACAGTGGGAATATGGAAGGCAGTGGCGGGACTGAAAACAAGGTCTCCAGTTTAGTCCATCAGACCAGCAAGGCAGAAAGGAAAGTGGGGCTGAGCTTGTCACAGACTGATGTGACTGTGAATTCAGAACATGTAAATCAGAATGAACCAAAATTTATATTTAGCCATCTCATGGGGGAGGCTGGTTGTAGGTCCTGCCCACACAATCCACAAAGTTGTGGCAGAATTGTGAGTGTGAAATGCAGTTCTGCAGACTGTCAAATGCCAAACATTGAAACCAACGTGCCTGCTGTGTTAACACACACGGAGCTTTCTGGTGAAAGTGTGTTAATAAAAACACTGTAATAAATACAGCATTAAGTTCAGAACCAGTGCCTTAGTCTTTCTTTTGACATGAAAATCCAGAAATTTAGAAAGGGAGCCCCAAAATACAGGAACACCTTGTTAAAAACTTCATCTTGTTAAAAATTATGGAACATTTTAATATTCCATATGAACAGTGAACTAACTACAAATCTAATGAGTGCATTAGATTATTATATTGGCTGATTATTGGATTTTATATTTTCAAAAAGTATAGTTGATTTTTGTATTTATACTTAGCTTGAAAAATAATTCTCTCTTTCTACCCTCCCACAGTAGTAAACGAGAGATTTAAAGTTTGAATTATGTAGAAATGTCAGTTTTCCCAGGCAATCATATTTGCCTGATGTCTTTATTCTGGTGTGTTTGATTGGCAGTAATCAGGACTTCTAATTGCTCAACATAAATACTAGGAATTGCCCTGATTTTAATAGAGGATCTTCAGTTGGGATCTATGAACTAAACAACATTAAAATTTACATTTTTGGTGAGGCCTCATTTAGAAATTAATTGCCAAGCACCTTAATAGTGCATTTTACTTGTCTGCATGAGTAGACTTTACATGAAGTCATCGACACATTTATATCCAAATTGGTATCTTTCCCACATTAGCCAAAATGTACAGTTGTTCAGTTATTACATCTGTTAACCCAGAAGTCATAGGCATCGTCATGTGTCAGGCCACAATTATGTTACTGCCACAGAAGGAAGAGTCTGAATGAAGACATGTGGTCACCCAATATAGTATTTCATTTCACAGGATAGGTGGCGTTTTGACAAAGACCCAGGTAGGTGAATCCTAGCCTCTTAAAGCATTCACAGTAAGGGAAGTTGTCTAAAGTTTTGCTTCCATCTTTGTTCCTAAGAGGCCACGTTCAGAAGGCTTCTTTCTCCTGTGTTAAACAAACATGGTCTCATGGCACATTAGGATTATTTTATTGTGCAGCTAGCACCTGGAAATGCTCAGTCTTTAGGCAGCATCTTAAATGATCCTTGTGTGTGCTGCATAGGATCATGTGCAGTAATTGAGCTGTTGGAGCATGCTTTCTGCATGACACTTCAGATGACACAGCCCTCATCACAGGGCATGCCAGCCCCGTAAGGGGGAGTTCTCCTGCATGCTGCTTCCTTCTGGGATCCTACCTCCATTTTGGTCTTCTGAAGGAAACTAGTGGAAATATTTCTAAATACAATGTTCTTTTCAAAAGTTATGTTAGTTATTTTCTATGAATAGTTTTCCAAATTAGATCTGCATATTACCTAGCGTTTGAAAAAAAAAGCTGTCAAGAGCTTAGAAGGGTTCTTATGGGTGGTCGACTCCAGCCCACCTCCACTAAACCACATTCCTGTTATGTAGCTTTCCAGCTTTTGCTTGAATACCTCAGTGATGAGTAACTCACTGAATGATAACCTTGGTTGAACCAAAATCTGTTGTCCTGTAGTTTTTCTACCAGTTGGTCGTCATTCTGTTCTCTGAAGTGAAAACAAACATCTTTCTGCCGCAGATATTTGAAAACAGTGATCATGTCCTCCCACTCACTCCCCAGTTCACTCAGTTGTTCTTCACATGACCAGGTTTGAAGTGATTAAAACACTGACTGAGTAGCTATGGTCTTCTTTGGATAGGTTTGTCAAATTCCCCGTGCAAATATAGTACCCAACCCGACTCTATGATAACACCACAAGGAGGACCAGCCGCCAGGAGACTGGACAGGAGTCCTGCTGGTTCACTTAGAGGTGCAGATATCTTTTGGCTCAAGTATTACAGCCAACTCTTATGCAGCTTACGGGAAACTAAACCCACTAGGTCTCTCTTACATGTATAGCTGCTAAGCCACCTCTCCAAACCAGTTAGGTGTTTACACTGAAGTCCAGGAGCTTTTACGTCCATTCCTACTGTACTTAATTCTGTTAGATAAATAAAGGGAGAGGGGAGGAGAAGGAAACACTTGAAAATAGGACTGACAAGACCCAACACTAGATTCTTTGTTTTCCTTCTGAAATGTGTATCCGTAAAGTTGGCTAGTGAAAATTTAGTAGTCAAAAAGCACTTTTTTGTTGGGCATGGATACAGATTGAATTTAAGGGCAATACGAGATACAAATTGCTCTACAGATAGTTTGACCTGGAAGACTTGCATGTGAGCCAAGTGTCGTTTGATTTAGAAAATGAAAGCTGGAGTGAAAGAAGAAGGGACAGCCTCTGACTTCCCCCTGTGGCCTCCAGCACACTTAGCTATCATCTTTTACCCTGTCTGCTCTGCTGCCCTCCCGCCCGCCCCCTGCTTAGTTATCCTGAACCTTGAATATGGCAGCGAACTTTTTTCACATTTATTTCATCTCTGGACTTTGAATTGACTAGTTACTTTTTTCACACAGGAATTTTTTTTTTTTTTAAGAATTCATTTGCCAGGGCTAGAAAGCTCTTTTTCTATTTTTATTTTATTTTGGGGGTGGCTGGCCGGTACAGAAAACCGAACCCTTGACTTTGGTGTTACAAGACCGTGCTCTAACCAACTGAGCTAACCAGCTTGAAAGCTCTTCTTTTAGATTTTTAATTCCTCATTACTGGGTAGCGAAAGATTACTATTTCTAGTTCTGTTTCACAAAGAAATTTCATCCATTATTATCTTCTAGAAAATTTGTAAGAGTTTAAATTACACATGGGGAAAGAGTCTTTTCTTCTTACTATGAAATATTTGTAATGTGGAAGGTATTTTGTTATGGAAAGGATTTGTATACTGTCTGTTACTACAACAGAACACATCTTTGAGGCTTAAGTCCCTATTATCAAATTTGTTCCTGACTTCCTCCCTGCAAAGTCACTGTTTAAATCTCTATTTGATTGAAAAGTGGAATAGGACAATAGCAAAAAGTTTTTCACAGAGAAGAGATGTATTTGAAATGACTACACAGCTTCATCTGTGTGTATTCATTCCTTGTGTGTAGCTGCTATAAAATGCACATTCTCCCAAAACAATGATCGTTAAAGGTATGCTAAGCTGCTATTAAATTTCATTAGAGGGCTGGCCGGTTGCTCACTCGGTTAGAGCATGGTGCTGATAACACCAAGGTCAAGGGCTCTGATCCCCATACCAGCCAGCGGCCAAAAAAAAATCATAACAATGATTTATGCTTCAGCCTCAATCATCCTAAATTTTGAAACTTTTGCAAGGGTGATGTGATGAGTCGTTTTCAAATGTGGTCTTACAGGAGATTAGGTTGTGTTCCCAGTTCCCAGGGTCTCACGTGGAAACCTTTCTGCTAGCAGTCAGGAGTATCTGAATGAGGAAGCAGTGACTTTGATAAGGAGAGTCTTTTAGAAGAAAGAAAAAGTAAACCTATGTTAAAAGATAAATCCAAAGACTCATTTAAGTTTTTTTTCATAAGATTAGATATAGTCACAAAAGTAGAAATTTGTTGAAATCATGAGGGGATTTTTTTTTTTTAATGTAGAAGGAACTACTATGTCTAAATTACCCTTTATACCATAGTAGATCTTTCCAAAATGTTTGCTGGAATTTAGTTTATCACCAACCGTTGATACATTAACCTACCTTTTTTTGTTTATGTTGTTAAACAGCTACTTTCATTAATGTTTGGTTTTATGTGTACTAAGAGGTTTCATATCTTTGCATTAAATATATAGGCAAAAGATTAAGTAATGAATATGACTCATTAGTAGAATCTTTTGTTCTTAACAGTGCTTTAACCGGCGTAATTTTGGATTTTTTTGTGGGAAAAAAAGTCGTTTCTCTTTTCATTAATTTTGTAAACCAAAAGGTGCACACACCAGCACAAGTCCCTGAGTAATCCGGATCAGCAGTTTCGATCAGCTCCCCCCAGCCACCAGCTAGGACATGAAGTTGACAGTACAAACGCCAGCTAGGACAAGTTCACTGACTCAGCAGAGCCTGGTGGATATTCGTTGTACATAAGTGTGCTTTCCTGAGACCTGGGGAGTGCGAGTGCTGGTTTAGTTTTGGGGGTGGACATGGAATAAAGTGATGATGTTCTGCATTCGGAAGCTGCAGTCCAAGAAAGGGCTCTTCCTAACCTGGGTACTCTTCGGAGGTTTTGTTTTCAGTAACCCTGAACTACATACATTTTATTTTGAGTGAGAAGATAGGTCAGTGACCCAACTTGTTAAGAGTAACACGGTAGAGTACATATCCTCTTCTTAAGAGAGTTAAGCCAACATTTGAAATACCAGTCAACACCTCCACTGTCCTTACACAATGCCTGAAACGGGATCCATTAAATTCGTGCTTGTATTAATGACTTTGACTGTCGCAGTGAAACAAATGAACCCTCCATGTTCTCAGGTCAATGGAATAGCTAAACTTTGATATTTACCCTTCTCCTCTCATATTTTTTTCACATAACCATCTGTAATGTAGTCTATACCTTCCTAATAAGCAGAGGGCAGGTTATTTTCAGCAAGAAATATTTTTCTTTGGAACTCAATAAGGATCTTATAAGAGCTGGTTTCAATGTGAGACAAAGTAACAGAGTAAAATTTGCTCAACCTCTATCCACTAATTGGACATTTCTGATCAGTGGATGGGTCTTTAACTTTCCATTACTTACAGAGGAAAGGGTTTGCTGAGCAAACCAGTAATCCAAAGAAGATTGCAAAAAGCCTGCCTTAGCCTGCCCAAGAAAACAAACCTCTAGAATTTAAAAAACTTCTGTAGTGTTACTGTCTTTGCAACATCATATGACCACTACAAATCTCATTAATAAAAAAAAAGGTTCAGTAAGATTATCTCTAGGCAAAACTTTACCAGATGTTTTAATAATAGTTGAGAATAAGATAGCATCTATTTTTAAATAGTCTTAGATGTGGCCTTTCTTGGGTGTCCTCACTTCCACGAGCTCCATTGTTCTACCCTCTGGAGGCTCTCTGGTCTGCAGGGTGACATATATTTCTCTGTAGTCTGGCAGCAATCAAGTGCTTAATTCATGTAGTCTTAAGGGATGGGTGTAAAACCACAAGCTTTACCCTCCCTCCAGCAAAATTTTTTTGTGAAGAGATCTAAAGAAAAGGCTTTGGGGAATAAGCAAACTTCTGACAATATCCTCACTCAGATTAAAATTCACTGGTGCCTGTGCTTTTCTAAAGCTTGACCTCTTCTCTTTACCTTTAGTTTCCTGAATAGTGTATGTGTTATTAGTCATATATAACAGATGTGGATAGGTATATACTGAATCATCTTGAATTGCTGGATGATTCTATCACAGATCCCAACTGGAACTTCTTTGGGCTCTGATTGGCAGATACGGGGGAGTTTTCTTCAGTGAATGTCTTCCCTGCCAGTCATGACAAATTAAACAGCACTTTGGTGAATATCTATATTGTACATCAGACAGGAAGCAGAGGTTAGAAAAGCCAATTTTGAGAGAAACTAAATCCTTCCTCTAAATCACTGTGATTGAGAAAACCAATTTAGGCATAGATCCTGCCCTGGAAACAAAAATTGGTTTTTCTCATCTGTGGTTTGATTGTTACAAACCATACAGGGGTAGAATTCATCTTGAGCACCCTCAAACGTACAGGGAAGGTTTTATTCTATGAGTTTTGATGTCATACTTGGGTCTTGGGAGAACCAGGCTGATGAGTCATTTTAAGCAGTTTGGGCCATCCTGAAGGAAATGACAGGTAACCTCACCTGCTTGAACTCCACAGCTCCATCAGAGTAGGGAGCAGATGGACTGTCTGTGCCCTTGCTCCAACACCAGAGTTCACTGTGGCATTGACTGCCCCGTATTGCAATTGTCTGATTATTTACCTGTCGCCCCACTAGACTAAGTCCAGGAGAGCAGGCACTCTCCAGCACTGTGCTGTGCCAAAGCAACAAAACTTGACTGAAAGGTCACATTCAGGGTCCAGAGTCAGAGCAAGAGCCTCTGCCTTCAAGAAAGCTACCGTCTTGAAAAAGCAAATTCAATGCCCTCCAAGAAGAAAAGATTTGCAAAGCAAGTAATTGCACAAGTAAGACTATTTTTAAAAAATGGGAGATGTGAAAAATCTTGAAACTAGGAATCAAATAGGCTTGAGTGTTTTACCATTACCCGTATGCAGTGGCAG
This sequence comes from Galeopterus variegatus, assembly GCF_000696425.1. Taxonomy (NCBI): domain Eukaryota; kingdom Metazoa; phylum Chordata; class Mammalia; order Dermoptera; family Cynocephalidae; genus Galeopterus; species Galeopterus variegatus. Next base: position 174,214 of record NW_007728346.1, read on the forward strand.
AGCCTCAGAAAAAAGAGGAGGGGGAATTTGGGTGGCGCACTCGGGAGAGTGCAGCGCTGGGAGCGCAGCGACACTCCCGCCGTGGGTTCGGATCCTGTATAGGACTGGCCTGTGCACTCGCTGGCTGAGCGCGCTGCGGGCGACACCACACCAAGGGTTGCGATCCCCTTACCGGTCACGAAAAAGACAAAAAAATAAATAAATAAAAATAAAAAAATAAAAATAATAAATTAGCTAAGCTATATTTATGTTTCAAAGTTGTATCAGTGTGTTCATTCACTGTATTCTAGGGTACCACAGAGATATTTTCTACTCCAAGTTTATAAGCTAAATATTTAAATTAAATTAAATTAAATATTACATTTAATTTAATTTAAATTAAATCAGTCTTCACTATAAGCTGTCTACTAACAAGTTTTAAGTGAATGAAAGGATGGATGGATGGATGGATGGATGGATGGATGGATGGATGGATGGTTGAAGTAGTCTGGGCAGATATTTTTCCCTCGTTTACAGATGATAAAATTGTGGTTAAAGGACTTCACTTGATCACTCACCTGATGAGTTTCAAGCTAGGAGTCCAGGGTTTTTTTCCAAGATATAAGCCCACCAAAGTCACTTTAAAAAATGGTTCATGGGCCGGCCCGGTGGCGCACTCGGTAGAGTGTGGCGCTTGGTGCAGTGGCGCTCCCACTGAGGGTTCGGATCCCATATAGAGACTGGTCCGCTCACTGGTTGAGCACGGTGCGGGTGCGACACCGAGGGTTGCGATCCCGTTACCGGTCACGAAAAAAGACAAAAAGGAAAAAAAAATTCATGATTCTTAATATTATTTTTAACAGTCCATATGACTACTCTTCTGATATAATTATTTGTTAGCCTGTTTCTCTTTATTTCATTGTTATTCCAAATAGATACATATTCTCCTAGTTTTTATTTGCTATTTATGCGTATGCATATTGCAACATAATGTTTCATGTTCACTGAAAAGGTCTCATAATACTCAGAAATTGAAAAGCAAAACCCAAGACCTGAATTCAAGATGAAACTTTCCAAAAATAGATAGACACAATTGACGTTTTCCAGAATATATGCTCTATTTTAGAATCCCTTAACAGAGTTTTTGCTAATGCAGACTGACTTTCCCTTGATTTGTCTGCCAGCCAAATGTAGACTCACTCATTTATCCACCAGATATTGCTAAGAGCCTGCACTGAACCAGCTACGATTTCAGCTACTGGTGCCTGCATGAGACAAGACCCCTGCCTTCCAAGAGTGCTGAGTAGTAAACAAATCATCACAAAAGACAACTTCTTGGAAGAAAAAGCAGTTTTACACCTATACAGACAAAGGATTAATATCTCTATAATATAAGGCTGGCCAGTTAGCTCAGTTGGTTAGGGTGTGGTGTTGTAACAACAAGGTCAAGGGTTCGGATCTCCATACTGGCCAGCCACCAAAAAAGAAAAAGAAAAAAAAAAAAAGGCCTGGAAAAAAAAGTAGTCAGCAATATTATACCTATTTTACAGATGCATAAACTGAGGATAAGGAAAATGACTCTCCTACAGTCATACAGCTGTGTAGTGGCAGAGCTGGATTTTCACCCTGGTCTGTCTGGCAGGCTCCCAGACCACACACAAACGCTTGTCCAAGTGTTGCAGATGGTGACCAGAGGAGAGCTATGGTTCAGGCAGGAGGAACTGCACAGGTAAGAGTCAGAGACTTCAAAGAATACAGCATATCAAGGGAACACTTCTTTTTTTTTTTTTTTTTTTCCCTTTTTGTCTTTTTTACTGACCGGTAACGGGATCGCAACCCTCGGTGTTGCGCCCGCACCGCGCTCAGCCAGTGAGCGGGAACTGGTTTCCACATGGGATCCGAACCCTCGGCGGGAGCGCCACCACACTCCCAAGCGGCGCACTCTCCAGTGCGCCACCAGGCCGGCCCAAGGGAACACTTCTAACTGGGGAAAGTTGTTAAAAATTCTCATACCAAACACAAGAATACTATAAAGGAGTGACAGAGTCTTCACATCACACCAAAATCAAAATTCTTTTTCTACATACTCCCTCATATGCTCTAAAACTAGGGCCTTGAACAGGGCCCTTTAGAACAAAGCAGGTCTGCATGGAGACTTACTGTCCTGCATAGTGATTAGTGAAAGGGGACTCTGTGTGTGTAGTGGACTGTGGTCATTCAGGGCACCTCCACATTTTAACAGCCTCTTCATATTTTGAAGTCTTCCCCCGTGTTGTGACTCTGCTTTCCCAGCATAGCATACAAACAAGACTTGCAAACACGTGACTTTGGTTCTAACAATCAGGAGGACCCGCACGGGACTGGTTTGAATGTATGAGACAAGTGGGAGCAGGACATTTATTAGCAAATGCAGCTGATTCTGGGGTTGTGCATGGCGGTAGCTCCCTCACCAGCACCAGTCTTCAGCGTGTGCTGGGAGCTGTTCCTGGAAGCTTCGGTGCCTCCAGGCCAAGCAACATTTCAGTGACTTTTCTAATATCCCTTAATAAATCCTCTCCTGTTGACAACCAGCTAGAATAGATTCTGTCATCAGCGGCTCCAAACCCCGACTTACATAACAGAGGGACTCCAAGGGAAGAGGAAGAAGTTTCTTATCACCCCAGCAGTCTTAGCTTCAAATAAGGAATGGAGAAAGATGTGAAATAAATGTAAGGTGCGTGGGCCTCTCACTAACACCTAGTCTATACTTCCTTGAGGCCGATGTGTTCAAGTCACGTTCAGGATTTCTCCTAGAATTTTAAATTCTGCCACAAAGTCATTGTGTTTTCTACTAATTTATAAATATTCTAAATACTCTAGTAATAATGTCTAGACTTCATAGCCTCTGAAATATCCACTTCCCCAGCAAATGCTAACAGTGAAAACAACTCAGCCGTAATGCGTCAGTGGTGGGAGAGAGGCGGGGGCTGTGCCGAATTCCCCAGCTACTTCCCTGTGACACCTGTGCATCTGAGAGAAGAATGTGAACCAAGGGTGGGAGGGAGGTGGGACTGAGAGGACATCCCTGGAATCCTCTGATTTCTTGAGAGGTTGACCTGTTAATGCGAGAGCTGAGAGCCGAGGAAGAATAGCACTGAGACAGAGGTTTGCCTGGAACTCACATCCTGTTGGGCTTGTCCTCGGCTCTTTGTCCACTTTCATAATGGAAAGTGGGTCTAGGGGCCAAACGTACAAAGAAGGGTCTAGTCATGTGGGTTGCTGTGCACTCAGGAAGTCGTATCTTAAGGAAAAAAAGCCTGTGATAGAGTCCCATCTGCCCAGGACAATTCAGGAGAGCTGGGTCTGTGTAAGGAGAGGTTAGCGCTGGGGTGAGCCTGGAGTGGGGATTAACACTCTGAGGCCATGTGAGGCCAGTCTTATAGGTTAATGATTTCCTAGATCTCTACCATCTTTGGAGTTAGAGGCAGTGAGCAAAGCTTTATCAAAGCAAAAATAAAGACTAAGAGACCAACAATTGAATGTTGGGTGGGGAAGTTTTACTCTCCAACAGGGAACCCTGTCTATCAGTCTGGACTCTGGGGGATGAGGTTGGAGGAAGAGAACTGGGGTAGGATTTTAAGCTAGCAGGTGTGCCCTGTCTCCATGCCATATAGACTATTGGTGACATTGGGCTTGCTGAGGAGGCAGGCACCACTGGCCTGGCTGGAGGAGGTTTGCTGCTCATACGCAGACCCTGCAAGGCCCACCCCTAGGTCTTGGTGCATCCAGGACGCACCAGCCCTGCATGCCACTGCCCGGCCAGATCTGCCAGTGTCAGCTGCTGGATGGCTGGTGGGGTTGGTCAGTTTATTGTCTGGCTCAGCCTGGGGGTTCACATCAAGTGCAGAGGCCAGAGAGCAGCAGCCAGTCTTCTGTGGACAGCCAAGGGGCTTTCTGTGTGTTCCTGAGGCCTAGCCCCTCCTCACCACCTCCCTGCCTGGTGGCATTTCTCAGGGCTTCCTCTCCCCTACTTTCTCACAAGCTGAAGGCCCTGTGATACCCACCCCTACTCCCTGGGAAAAGGCCCGGCAGGAAAACACACTGGTGTGAGGGAGAGAACAGGCAGTCTTCCTCATCTGCCAGGAGGAGCAAGTGCAGAGGGGTGAACAGGAGGGTGTCCCAGCACTGGAAGCCTGCACGAGGTATTTCTTTTTAGCTGGATGAAAGAGGTATCTCGACATGGATCAGCAAGATGGTCTCTGCTAGGAATCCTTCCAGACCCACAACAGGAAGGGCTGGGAAGCGGCTTTGTCCTGTGAACCCATCCCAGGACACTCTCAGGACCGGAGCGAGGATGCACATCTCCTGTAGGCCAGGCTTCCAGGGACAAAGCGGAGGGAAACTGAGGTCCTAGGAGCACTGGCAGAGGAGCCAGCTAGGCCTGGATTCAAATCCAGTCCCGCCCCTCCCCAGTGTGACCTGAGGCCAGTCTCCTCTGAGTCTCCTGTGCAGATGGGAATGGCACTGCTCCTCTCTTTGGGCTACTGGTGGTGATAAGTGTGCACACACCTCAGCACATCACACTTGGGCCCCAGGTGGGCACGACCTAGGAAACTGTGCAGGCCCATCCTGCCTGGTCATTCTGAAGCCATAGCTTGCTCAGGAGGGTGGGAACAAGAATGGGGGTGGGGGGAGTGACCTGATGCAAAGTGTTCAGTCTTGACAATGTCCCCTCTTTTGCAGAGACCCTGGAGGATGGGGCCTAAGGGGTTATAGTGGCCGCTTGATGACCCGCTGTCCCAGTGGGTGATCAGGGACCACAGGTCTGGGTGGGGCTGGGGATGCAGCTGAAGTCTGGCCCACGTCACCAGCCCCTGTTAGACACATGTAAGACCCTGCCAAATCCACAGTCACCCAGGCCTGAAAGGAGCCTCTGAGGAGGAGGGGCAGCCATCTGTCTCCACATCCAGGCAACAGGGCAGAGCTGGGAACAACACCTCAAATGGATGGCGGGCCAACAGCCCCAGCATCACGTGCCCATCAGTCACTGAAAATGTGCTTCTGGGAATGGGGAAGTGGATTTTTATGTTAACTCATTTCAGTTTAAATGGACACCAGCTAGCGGCTGCCGCATTGGAGGGCCCAGGTGAGGCTGCAGCCATCTCAGACTTCCATGAGCATGAGAATGACCCAAGGAGCTTGACAAGAAGCAGACGCTTCAGGGGTTTCAGCAGACTGGGGAGGGGCCTGGAGGCCCAGGCTGATAAGCAGTCTAGACTCTGATTTAGGGGCCACCTGGCCATCATCTGCCCCCAACCTTCTCCTCCTTTCCTCCCAGGCCCGGCCTTCTCCGCCACTCTCTTGTTATTCTGCTCCCGTCCCTCCATCATCTATTTCTGTCCTCTCTCTCTCTACACGCATGAACCTCGCTGAATGGGTGCATGAGTGTGGAAGGGCTTCAATATGAGGCCGATGGAGGAGGCATCGGGTGGGGAGGCCAGACCAGGCAGGCCAGCCCCGGCTGGTGGTCGGACGGGCCCGTGAGCGTGGACAGGAACTCTATTCTGCCAGCCTCAGATTTCTCTTCTGAAATGGAGGGTGGTAGCACTTCATCAGAAGACTGCGAGGATTATATGGCACATAGCAGGAACCCCACAAGGGCGAGTACCTGTCTGCATCTCTCAATCCCTGTGCCTCCTCTGTTCCCTTCCAGCTGACTAGTGCCTACAGACCAGGCCTGCAAATGAGCCGTCGCACCTCACTTCTGTAACTGGGATCACAGAACCACCTGGCACCCTCTTTTGCCTCCTTGTAAACAGACCTCTATTTGCCCCTCAACATCTTTGAATTCTGAATGTTTGGGGCTTTTGTGGGAAAGTGATCAGCAGGTAAACTGAGGTTTGGACTGGGAAAAGTCCTGACTAGGGCTTTCTCCAGGAGATTGGGGGCAGGGGGTTGGGGTGTGATGGTGGATCAAGGGACCCGAAGACCTTCGGGAGACCCAGGGATTCAGGCACTAAATGGGGGTATCTCAGCAAAGTCAGGAATGACAACAACGTGCCTGGAACTCCAGGACCTCAGAATCAGTGCCTGTGTCTCAGAAGCTGTTTGCGGGGTCAGTCTGGATCCAGCTTGACGGGAACAGAAACTGGTGAAATCTGGCAGCTGTCCATCCCCCTGTACTCAGTCCTCAGATCCACGTTCCCTAAGTGAGAGTCATTTTGCATGGGGAGGTCAGTCTTTGATCTCAGCACCCTCCCCTGCTTCCTGGTTCCTGTCTGCCAAGCTCTTCATAAATTATAGGCTTCTCAGTTTTCTCAGACTGATCTGATTACCCCTGGCATGTTTCAGGTTCAAATAATGTCGTCCACCTTTCCTGGAAACTGGATATTGGGCTGCTCTGTGGCCAAAGCCGGGGAGGGGCGGGGCGGCAGCCGCAAGTCTCCTGAGCTCCTACCTCTCGCCTGAGCAGTGCTGAGGGCCACGGCCGGAGGAAGCCCCGACTCCTGAGGACCCCATGGGATGCAGACGTCCCCCTCAAGTCAGGACCAAAGTGGAGTCCAGACTGTGATCATTTGCTCCCCTCAACTCTCATGACCCCTGTGGAGAAAGACAAGAGGCCACTGCCCAGGCTGGACATCACTGGAGCTGGCCTGGCCTCTGCAGCCTGACCTCGCCTGAATGACATACTTTCCAGGTCTCTTTCACACACCGTAGGAAGAGTTCTGTAGGGCAGGCTTCCTGTGGAAGTGAGAAAACTTCTCTCCCTTAGTCTCGGTCACGGTCTCTCCCTGGAGTGCCATGGTCTTGCATCCCTGCTTGTCTCCGCGTTGGTTTACTTTTCTATCTCTCTCTGGATTGGCTTCCTCTGCTCAGTGTGCACATGGCCGGTGGGGCTTGTCCAGAATGGTGCCCCAGCCCTGAGCCTGGCATCCGGATCCAGCAGCTAACAGACCCAGGCTCCCAGAGTCCCAGTTGCAAATTTCAAGAGTGACAATCCGACTGGCCCAGCCGGGTCTCTGGGTTGGTCCTTCTGAGTCAAGTCTTACCAGGATGGTGTTTGGTCACTGCAGCTGCAGAGGAGCAGGGCCACAGAGAACACCATTCTGGCTTCTCACTGGGCAGGACATGGGGGTCAGGGAGGGTGGCAGGAGAAGGGGACTGGGAAGGCAACTGCCAAAGGTATCCATTGCAGGAAGCCCCCAACATCCCTTTCAGCTGTAAAACCACACAGAGCCTGCCTACATTACCTGTCAGCAGCCAGCTGCCACAGGGCTTGAGGGAGGTTTCAGTCTCTTCTCACAGGCACAGGACGCTGTCTTGCCCAGGCCTGTTGCTCCCTTCCTCCCCCCAGGTCCCTATTCAAGGAGTGAATCCTGCCGTAGGTAGCAGGAGCCCCAGCCCACATGCAGCGCAGTGCTGACCCCTGAGCCAGCTGCCTTGCCCCAGCCACCTCCAGCCCACGCACTTCCTCCTCAGAGCAAGTCCTCCTGGGTGAGTGGGCCCAGCCCACCCGATGTGCCCGGTAATCCCCCTGATGCTGCCTTTCTTCTGTCCCCTCTGGCTAATCCAGCCCCAGCAACTGAGCTACCCCCAGCTAGTCCCGTGGCCTGTCACCTTGGCCTGGTTGGAGTATGTCTTGGCTCAGATTCACAGATGCTGGGACTGGCCTGCTGGAGAATCCCCTGTCCCCACTTCCCAGGGAGGTGGCTACTCCTGACTATCCACCACCCATCTGGTTTGCATCCCAGAGGCCCCTGGAAACTAGCAGGGCAGGAAGGCAGAACTGGGGATCCCCAGGGGGAACCGACCTACAGCCACAGTGGCCTCTGAGCTAGAGACAGGCCGGGTTCCCACGTGTGTCCCCCGAGCATGTGGTCTCCCTCTCCTCATTTTGCAGGAACGAGACCCAGTCCCACAGCCTCTGACTGCTGTCTCCTCTGGAATTGGGGCTTGACATGAAAAACAGCTGGAGCCTGAGGCATTCACACTTGCTCGGATTTCACACTGTTGTGATTTAGGATTAGCAGGAAGGAGAGGCAGATCAGGTGTTGCCGTCACTAGAGGCCTTTCTTCCCTAGGGCCAGCCTCAGCCCTGCCCTACCCTCCTGCTCCTGTCCTCTTTCCTATCTGGGCTGGGCCCACCCTTCCTTAGGAAGCCAGACGCAGCCTCGGCTGGTTTCTGTTTCAGTCATAGGATCTGCCTTTCTGACTTTTGATAGTCTCAAAGCCCCTGACCAGGAGCTCAGACCCCAGCCAGGCAGACCCTGGGCTGTCCCACAGGGAGAAAGTGGGTGCTGTCAACAAGCGGTGGGCACTTGGGTCTCTCTGGGGCACTTAACAGACCTTGTATTTGGTGCTTTCAAATTCATTCTATTCATGCCATCACTTCATTCATGCACGCATGCGCTCATCCGACAGTGCCTTGTGCTGCCGGGGGGGACACGGTGGAGAGAAGGACAGTGTCCTTGCCCTCAGTCTGGTGAGAAGACAATCATGCAATCACAAAAAGTGAGAGGGTTGAGATGGGCAGGGCAGTCCTAAAAACGTCTGGATATGATCAAGCGCCTTGTTCTCAACGTGAGGCCTGTGGACCAGCCACAGCAGCACCAGCTGGATGCTTGTTATAGATGCAGAGTCTCAGGCTGTTTCCTCCCTGCAGAATCAGAATCCTATTTTTAATAAGATCCCCACATGGTGGTTCACATACATGATAATGTTGGAGAAGCACAGGCCTAGCATGCAGGTTCTCAGTCTTGGCTGGGGAGTGTGAAAACATACTCATGCCTGGTTCTCAGGTAAGAGGTGATCAGTTTTCTGAGGCTGGGTTCCGGGCACTGCCCCGAGTCTCAGGCCCCTCCTCTGGGCCCTGAGTTACTATTGCAAGTTGCACCTATTTTCAGCACAAAACAGGGAGTTTGAGACCTAGGAAGGCAAACTTGATCAATGTCTACGGTTGAGCATGTGTACACCAGGAGTTACATATGAGTTACGTAAGCGGGAACCACGCCTTTAGTTAAACATTCACAGACACCATGAAAATGTCAGGTAGCCAACTGTAGAAGGTGGAGGCCAGGACAAGGCAGGGCTGCCACTCACTCTCGAGCCTGCCTGCTCTTTGCCTGTGAAGTGTGTATTCCTTACTCTTTCTATTAAACTTCCTTTCACTTTCTACTCTGACTCTGCTCTTGAATTCTTTCCTTCAGCCAAGTCAAGAACCTGGTAGGGGACAAGGTCTAAAGGTCATTGATCCGACCTCCCCAGACCCTCTCCTCCGGTATCATTCCCTCCCCCATGGATTCTGATTTAACTGGTCAGGATGTGCCCTGGGCTTCTGGGTTTTTGAAAGCTCTGAGGTGATTCTAACGTGCAGCGTAGGAGAGAAGCGTTGGTCTAGAGGAGGACAAGATGTTCAAGCTCAGTGTCTCACTCAAACACTCTCTTACTCTGTCATTTAAACACCACCATCGATTAAACTTTCGGGGAGGCAGGGTGATCAGAACACTCCAATCCTTTATTTCTTATGCATATAAAACAAGCAAAACCAGAAACAACCAGAGAACAGAAGCAAGTGGAAGATGTTATGGCACAATTCACAGAAATGTTGGAGCCCCTGAAGCAGTGCAGGGGCCTCCGTGGTTGAGGGGGGTTGGGGGAGGTCAGCGTGGACTGGGCCTTGCAGTGAGGACTGTGGCCTGGGGGAGGCGGGTCAGCACGAGCAAAGTCCTGGATGTGGGATCTGGGAAGCTGGTGGCTGGAGGGACAGACTGAGACTGCTCCTTCCAGGCTGCAGTGGATGGGCAGGGGCCACCAATCGGAATGCCACCATGAGAAATGCTTTGAGACCTGGCTGGAGTAAACGGAGCAGTGCGATCCTGGGCTGGGGAGCACCTCCCTCCCTGGAGGAAACTGAGTCTGAGCTTGGCGGGCATGGGGCAGGGAACATGCTAGTGAGAGCGGTGTTCTCATCAAGAAGAAGCTGTTACGCACGGAGAGCCTGGAGGGGTAACGGGCAGGGGAGGAGGACTCACGATGTCCCTGAGTACAGTAGTGGGATTGAGGATGCAAGATAAGGAGGAGAGGAGAGTTGTGGCCAGACCCCAGCTTTGGAGACGTCACTGGTGACTTGCTGAGTCATGGCATGGGGCTGTGTGGCCAGGGTGCAGTGGGACTGTCCCTAACACTGAGGAAGCCAAGAGGCCCAGCTGTCCTGTGGCCTTGTGCTGTCTCAGGATGAGCCAGGTGGCCCAGTGACCCAAGGGCACAAAATGTGTGACAAGGAGGGCTGGAATTTCAGAGAAGAGGTTTTTGAATGAAGGTGGAAGAGATGTTCTGGAAAAGGAAGTAACAAACCAGGAAAGGGCTAACCCTGCTTCAAGCACGGTGGCCTGGGGGGCTGAAGGGGAGGGTTGCTTTGTGCCCTCAGAGAGGCAGGGAGAAGCATGTTCAGGTACAGCCAGAGCGAAGGCAGAAGGTGCACGTGAGACTCAAGCCACACCTGCCATAGGTGGCCCTCTGGTGTGTCCACTTCTCCGTCTCCACGGCACCAGCTCTCTAGGTGGAGCCCTGGGGCTGGACACGTGCCCTGCCCCGTGTGGGCTTTCCAGGCCTGAGTTCACGGCACTAATTGCTGGCTTGACCTTTCTCCTGTGGGGAGCTTCAGATGGCTGGCAGTTTCCCTAAGATATTTTAGAAGAACATAATAAAGCATTTTGAGGGGAGGATGCCTGTAGAAGTTCAAATTAGATGCTGTATCAGGAAATCATAGCTGCTGCTGCCAAGACGAAATAGCAAGGATGGCTTTTGGTGAGAGAACTTGTGTTCTACGAAAACATGAACGAATCCACTTTGGATCAGCAAGGGCAGGTGGGCAGGCCCTTCTCAGCACCTCTGCAAGGTCCACGTCTGGTCCAGGCACTGCCCGGGGCCAAGCAGATCAGACAGCCATGTCAGGAGTCCTAGGCTTCTCAGACAGTGGGCGGGAGGGATCAGGGAGAGGCCAACTTGAGCCTTTATGGCCCCACGGACCGCGCAATGACACCCCATAGAGAGTTGTCCACCCACCATAAATGCTTTCCCCTTCATTCTCCCTAAGGTCCTAGACCACAGGACTGCCTTCTCCAGAGACGGCTGGGCTGGGAGAGACACACGTGGGTTTGCTGCGCCCCGAGCAGGCTCTAGGCTACCTTCCAGGGCCTGTTAAGAGCTCCTCCACTTCTGGGCTTCTCAGGTGGGCAGGCCAGTCCTTGAGGGTCAGGAGGGCTGGGTGGTGACATCCCTGCTGGAGGGCGTGAGGGGTGCTGTGCTCATGACTTTCAGCACTCCCAGACACTCACAGTGGCTCCGGGTCACTTCCCCACCCCGGCCAATTCTAGAGAGAGGACTGATCAAACCTCTGTCCCCAGGGCCCAGCCCAAGGCCTGGTGCCAAGCAGAGGCCTTTATACAGAACTGCTTATTATCTAAGCTCCCCATCAAAGTGACCATGCTTGGAGAGAAGGGACAGTCTGGGTCTTTACAAACCTCATTCATTCAAAGGCAGCCGATAATGAGCCGATAAGATGTGTGCTGGTGGCTGGGGCTCGTCCGGCGCCCTGCATGCTCGGCACTTCGTGCACTGCTTCTGGTCACACATCCACCCAACAGGCTTTCCGTCTCCTGATGGGGAATCGAGGCTCAGAGAGGTTTAATTACTTCCTCAAAGCTGGAAACTGAGTCCGCCCTGGGTTTTTTTTTTTTTTTTTTTAATATATCAATATACAATGTAGTTGCTTTTTGTGTCCCTTTACCAATTCCTCCGTTAGCCCTTGATTTGGAACCTAGACTTGTCTGTCTTCACAGTCTGTCTGCCTTTCACTCATTCTTTCCCATATTGAAGCCATTAGGGTGCTCCTCTCCCTGCCCCACTCCCAGCCCCCCCCAACTATTCTCATTTTCTGTGCTCACCTGGTCTTCTGGAACATAATGAGGAAATACAACGAGCTGTCCCCGAAGGTTAACTAGAGGACAAACATCATCCAGTGCCTTTGTCACTGGGCCCCTGGCAGAGCAACAGAGGGGCTGGGGCCCGGCGGCACTCCCCAGCCCTCATGATTAAGGTTGCCACACTTAGCAAATAAAATACAGGACACACTGTGCTAACAAATTACCCATTGTTTATGTGACATTCAGAATCAACTGGGCGTCCTGCATTGTACCTGGTGACCCTGCCGTGGCCCTCGCAGGCTGGAGTCCTGGTGAGAACTGAACTCAAGGGATGGGCAGGGAAGAAGAAAACAAGGCTGGGAAGGGTGGGCGAGGGCCGACCCCATGTCCAGCCTGGCCCCAGCTCTCCCATCTGGGGACAGTCCTCCTTCCGTGTCTATCACCTGGGCGAGTCGCAGGCAGAGAGTATAGCGGGACTGCTGGCCTTCCAGCAAGTTGTCTGCAGGTGCTGGCAGTGGGGAGACCCCAAGGTGGAGCGCTAGTGCCTCCTGCTTCCACCCATAGCCCTGAGGAGGCCGCCCTCCATGGGAGAGGACAGGGAAGGGGGCTTCCCATGGGCACCCTCTGGTGTGGGTGCCAAGGTGGGCCCAGGGAATTCGTGCCACCCCAAGGAAGCAGGCCCAGTAGTTCTGCTGGCCTCGCATCTTTTGTGCAGAGAAGCAGTCCTGGGGACAGAGAAGTGGCCGGGTGAAGGAGGACCACCCTGTATGTCTGTGTCTCGTCACTCTGGACTGGAGATGCTGGCTGTTGGCCATTTCACCTCCTGTCTGTGCTGTGCGGCAAGGATGAAGCCCACAGCCGGCAGAGCAGCTCTTGGGGGTCCCTGGAGGGGTGCTGCACGGGAGGAGGAGGAGGAGGAGGGGGAGGATGAGAGGTGGGGGGGAGGGAGAGGGGAGGGAAAGGGGTAGAAGAGAGATCGGAAG
>NW_007728346.1:187663-197599 GCF_000696425.1 Galeopterus variegatus
GGGGAGGAGGAGTGGGGGAGGGGGAAGGCAGAGGAAGAGGAGGAGGAGGAGGGGTGCCGTGCGGGAGGGGTTGCCGGGCCCTTTGCGCCGTCTCTCCTTGAAGCTCCCATCGCTGCCTCCTTCTCACGAAACCTAGCCCTGCTGTCGCCCTCGTGTGAGGAGAGATTGCATGTTTTGCTCTGTGGCTTTTGGGTGTTTCTCTTTTCAAAGTTTTGAGGCTTCTGAGCCTTTGGCCCTGCCTCCTTCTGCATTGCTGTGTTTATGGGGCTCCTGTAACCAGGCAGACCTTTTTCCAGAGTCTGGAAAGGATGGCAGACTGTGTAATGATGGTAAATACCATCATTTCATGACATGCATTGGCACAGGGAATGGCTGGAGGCTCCGGGACCCTGTGTGGCATCAGGTGTCCCTGAGCCATTTCTGTGGCCTCCACAGAAGGGCCTTTGTACAGCCAGTGGCCTTCACAGAACTCACAGGCTGTGACGGTGGTGGGGGTGGGTCTGAGCAGGGGCCCAGGGGCAGCAGCAAGGCCCAGTCACTGGGGCATGGAGGACGAGTGGTGTCCCCAGAGAGCTGTGCAGTTCATGGTGCTTAATACAGACCAGGTGGGTGGACACAGGGGTCCAGTTGGCAAGACCTCAGGGCCAGATGAAGTGGCCACTGGAAAGGTGGGTGTGGGGAAACCTGACCGGAAGGCCTGGTCACTGTCCAGCCATCCCATCCGACAGGATGAGTCTGACGCCAGCAGGTGCTCACAGGGCCCCTGGGAAGAGTGTCTCAGGCCCGTCACTTTCTGCTAATAGGGCCAAGACCAGGTGGGGCAAGTGAGGTGCAAGGATATCCCCTTTCAGACGCCTCAGTCCAGGGCCAGCCCTGCCCTTGCGAGACCCTGAGGGCTAGAGTGACGCTTCCTTCAATTCTACAGCCTCACTGGCCTCACCCAATCCACAGAACAGTGCAGGGGGCTGAGTTCATGGACACTAGGATTGGGTGGGCTTTGCCCTGGTTGTAGGCACCTGTCCTGGTGGCACTTCCCAACCAGTCCATGTGGCTGCTTCCTCGTGTCCTCATCTCAGGGAAAAGCACCTCAATTCACTCAGCTGCCCAAAACAGATCTGAGGGAGTGTTCAGTAAAAACCTAGGAGGCTGGTGTTCTGGACTCAGTTCCTGCAGTAGCCCCCAACAGACCAGACTAGAACTCAGAATGGAGTTGCCTCTGCCAAATTCCATGTCACTTAGGCTGTGTGGTCTGACTTTCTGAGAAATCTGGAGAAAGAGGTAACGGCCAATTTCCTAAAGAGGCCAGTTTAAATCTTCAATAGGTGTGATAATGAATTTCCTCTGCTTTAATCCTTACAGCCAAAAGCAACCTGAAGTAGCCTGATGTGAACTAGTCAGTTACTTTTCTTTCGCTCCGTCTCCCCATCCCCACCTTACAAGGAAAGTGACTGGACTGACCAAGCCCCTTTCTGTTCTTTGGTTCTGCTTCCTTCAGCCTTTTTCTGTCTATAAAATCAACGCCCTCTGCTCAACTCATTGGAACACTTATTCTATTTTATGGAATAAAGTGTTGCCCAATTCTAGAACGACCAATCATAAAGCCAATAGAGATCTTTAGGTTTGTTGTCACTTTGTCTTTGACAGGAGTGCACCGCAGTCTTGCCTTCTCGCCTGCTCAGCTCGTCAGGTCCCGTCTGGCCTCCTTGTCTCCAGCCCTGCCCGTCCGCCCTCTGCTCAACTCATTGGAACACTTATTCTATTTTATGGAATAAAGTGTTGCCCAATTCTAGAAAGACCAATCATAAAGCCAATAGAGATCTTTAGGTTTGTTGTCACTTTGTCTTTGACAGGAGTGCACTGCAGTCTTTCCTTCTCGCCTGCTCAGCTCGTCAGGTCCCGTCTGGCCTCCTTGTCTCCAGCCCTGCCCGTCTCGGCCACCCCACCCTCAGCAGAGAGGCCTGTCTGAGCGATGGCGTCTCCCCTCATGGGTCTTGTGCTTGAAAACTAAAGGAGAGGACAGAGCCCAGTCCTCTGGAGGGAAAGGGTGTCACACCCTTCTTCATCTAATATAGCTTTGTTTTCTGACTCAGGAAATGCAGAAAAGTAGAAGGAGGATTACTCATTTTGGCCCTGTGAAGGGGGACGTGTCCACACGACTTGCTTCGGCCAGCGGAGGCCATGTGTGTCTCCCAGGCAGACGCTCCCAGGGCCAGTGCATGATTTTCTGTGCTCTCTTCCCTACTCTGAGAGTTTGTCTGTGTCTGGCATAGGCAAGACCTGACGCTGGCAAAACAGGCCTGGATGGGGGGAAATCAGGCACATCCTGACAAGCCTCGTGGCTGGGCCAGCTAGCTTTGTACAAAAGGCGTGAAGCTCACCCCAGCAGAGATGCCAACCCTGAGCCAGCAGCAAGAGAGCACAGATGGCTCCGCTTATGCCATTTCCACTTCCAGAAAGATCCCTCATTCATTGACAGCACTTCCATCGTGTTACCAGGCACTATCCTAGCTGGGGAGGACACAAAGCAAACAAGACAGGCCAGGTTCCTGCTCTTTTGGAACTCACCTAGACACACAGGTAAATAAAATAATTGTGGATGGTGCTAAATGCTTTGATGAAAGTAAAACTGGGGCAATGTCTGTGGAGGGCAACAGGAGACCAGAGGGATGGTCAGGGAGGGCCTCTCTTGGGGTGGCGACCTGAGCTGAGAATGGAATGAGGAAGCAGCAGCCATGCGGGAGGTTGTCAGGGCACCCCAGGCCCTGGGACACATGGCACGCTCCAGGGGCTGGAAGAAGCCCCGTGTGCTTCAGGGTCGTGAGTGGGGGCGGGGAGGAGGCAAGGCCAAAAGGGGCGGCAGGGGAAGGTCGTGGGGCCACATGAGCTGCTGGGATTGGTCCTGAGCCCTCTGGGGAAGTTCTGAGAGCGCTTGTGACTCAGCAGAGACCCTGATTTATGCACTGGCTGTGGGTAGGAGAATTGATGTAGGACAGCAAGGGAAAGAGATGTTGATGACTTTGACTGGGGCAGTGGCAACGAAATGGAGAGAAGTAAGCACACCTGGAAAGGACCTTGGATGTGGAGCTGATGAACCTTGCAAATGAATTGTCTGTGGAAGGCGAGACAGAGAAATCAAGGGTGACTTCTGTGCTTTTGTCTTGAGAAAAAGTCTAAATGCCATTAAAAGCCAGGCAGCAATGGAATCTTCAGATAGAAATAACTAGAGGTTTTTTGCTTCCTTAGCAGTTTTCCTGTGGGGTCTTCCTTAACTGAAGTAGGATGTGGCACGGGGACCCTGAGGTTCCCCCCTCCACTCTTTTTTCTTTTTCCTGGAGAAGTGTCCACACGGCCTTGCCTTGCGTGAAGCCAGCCGAGGAGGAGAAGAGTGATGCAGATCTGCCAGCCTGCGCCTGCCTGCCATGTGCCCAGAGGCTGTGGTTTGTTACTGCTGGTTCTGACTGGAGTCTTTACTGGCATCTGATCAGGCTGGACAAGGTCAGGTAGTTAATTTTGCCCTGAGGGCAGGCATTATTCCTCCCATCTATGCAAGAATTTGGAGTATGTTGAGAGCTCTCTGATGACCAGCTTTGAGTGGAAGGGCTCCTATGGGCAACCCCAGGCTGACAGGCGGGGCAGAGGCTGCTCTAAGTTCTTTGTTTTTTTTATTTATTGAAACATAATTGATTATACATATTGTGGAATACGGCATTGAGTACCTGTGTGCAATATGTGATGCTCTAATCAGGATAATTAGTACGTTCAACATTGTACGAGGTAATCGTGTTTGTGGCCCTTTACCAACTTCTTGCTAGCCCCCCTCCCCTTCCCCCTTTCCCACCTCTGGTAACCTCAGCTCTGTTTTCTCCTTTTGAAAGTTCAACAAATTATTGTGATTGTTATATCTTCCTTTTTTATTTATTTGCTTATTTTTTTTAGCTCCCACTTATGAGTGAGAATATGCAGTATTTCTCTTTCTGTGCCTGGCTTATTTCACTTAACATAATTTTCTCTAAGTTCATCCATGTTGCTGCAAATGGCAAAGTTTCATTCCTTTTTCATGGCAGAATAGTATTCCATTGTGTATATATACCATATTTTCCTTATCCAGTCATCTGTTGATGGACAATGTTGGTTCCAAATCTTAGCTATTGTAAATAGAGCTGCAATAAACATGGGAGTACAGGTATCCCTTTGACAGGATGAGTCCCATTCCTTTGCATATACACCCAGCAGTGGAATAGCTGGATTACATAGCAGTTCTATCTTTACTTGTTTGAGAAACCTCCATACTGTTTTCCATACGGCTGTTGATATAGTTTGGATGTCTGTCCCCACCAAAACTCATGTGAAAATTTGATTCCCAATGTGGCAGTGTTGGAAACTGATTGAGTCATGGGGACGGATCCCTCATGAATGGATTTGTGCTCTCCCTGGGGGAGGGAGGATTAATGAGTAAGTTCTCACTCTATTAGTTCCTGTGAGAGCTGGTTGTTTAAAAGATCCTGGGACTTCCCCTCTCTCTCTTGCTTCCTCTCGCCATGTGATCTGCTCGTATCCACTGGCTGCTGCCACTTTCCACCATGAGTAGAAGCAGCCTGAGGCCCGTGCCAGATGCAGCTGTCCCAGAATCATAAGCCAAATAAACGTCTGTTCTTTATAAATCACCCCGTTTCAGTTATTCTGTTATAAGCAACACAAAACAGACTAAAACAGCGGTACTAAATTATAGTCCCACCATAGTGTAGGAGGATTCTCCTTTCTCTGCATCCTCACCAGCATTTGTTATTCTCTGTCTTTTTGATAATGGCCAGTATAACTGGTGTGAGATATTATCTTAATGCAATTTTGATTTGCATTTCCTTGATACTTAGTGATGCTGAGCATTTTTTCATGTCTGTTGACCATTTGTGTATCTTCCTTTGAGAAATACCTGTTTAGCTCCTTTGCCCATCTTTTAATGGTGTTACTTGGTTTTTTTTTACTGTTAAGCTGTTTGAGTTCCTTGTATATTCTGGATATCCCTTGTCAGATACATAGTTTCCAAATATTTTCTCCCATTATGTAGATTGTTTCTTCACTCCCCTATATTTTCTTTTAGGAGTTTTATAATTTCAGGTCTTATTCTTAAGTCTTTATTCCATTTTGAGTTGATTTGGGTATATGGGGAGATGTATGGGTCTAGTTTCATTCTTTCACATATGGATGTCCAGTTTTCCCAGCACCATTTATTGAAGAGGCAGTCTTTTCCCCAATGTATGTTTTTGTTGCCTTTGTCAAAAATAAGTTGGAAAAAAAAAATTTTTTTTTGTTGTTGATTAGTTGGTTGTATGTGGGTTGATTTCTGGGTTCTCTATTCTGTTCCATTGATCCCAGTGTCTATTTTTATGCCAGTACCATGTTGTTTTGATTACTGTAGCTTTGTAGTATAATTTGAAGTCAGGTAGTGTTATGCCTTGGCTTTATTTTTTTGCTCAGGATTACTTTGGTTATTTGGGGTCTTGTGTTGTTCCATTGAATATTAGGATTGTTTTTACTATTTCTGTGATGATTATCATTGGTATTTTGATGGGGATTGCATTGAATCTGTACATCACTTTGGGTAGTGTATTAGTCTGTTCCCATTTCTTATAACACATTACCTGGAACTGGGTGATTTGTAAGAAGATGAAATTTACTGCTTACGGTTTCAGAGGCTGGGAAAACCATAGTCCAGGGAACATATATGGTGAGAGTCTTCTTTGGTGGTGGCTTTACAGCAATGTAGAGGTCTCACATGGCAGGAAATGGCAGAGCAGAGAGAGAACTTCTCATGTGCTCTTCTTTTAAAGCCCTCAGAACCACACCCATTACATTAAACCATTCATTATGGCAGGGTCCTCACAATCTAATCACCTCTTCAAGGCCCCACCTTTCAATTACCATAATAGGATTTCCCACCCTCAACAGTTACAGTGGGGATTAAGTTTCAGTGACTTTGGGGGGGCATTCAATCCACTGCAGGTAGTCTAGACATTTTCACAATGTCAGTTTTTCTAATCCAAGAGCATGAAATGTCTTTCCATCTTTTTGTGTCCTCTTTAATTTCTTTCAGCAGTGAATTATAGTTCTCATTGTAGAGAACTTTCACCTCTTTGGTTAAATTGATTCCTAGGTATTTTATTCTTTTGGTAGCTATTATAAATGGTCTTGCTTTTTTGATTTCTTTTTCTGCCTGTTCATTATTGGAGTATAAAAATATTACTGATTTTTCCATGTTGGTTTTGTATCCTACAACTTTACATTTAAACTTACATTTACAACTAAAATTGTTTATCAGATCTAAGAGTTTTTTTGTTGAGTCTTTAGGTTTTTCTATGTGTAGGATCATGTCATCTGTAAACAGGGAGAGTTTGACTTCATCTTTTCCTATCTGAATGCCTTTTATTTCTTTCTCTTGCCTGATTGCTCTAGCTAGTACTTCCAATACTATGTTACATAGGAACGGTGAGAGTGAACATCCTTGTCTTGTTCCTGTTCTTGAGGGAAATGCTTTCAGCTGTTCCCCATTCAAGATGTCATTGGCAGTGGGTTTGTCATATATGGTTTTTATTGTGTTGAGATACTTTCCTTCTATACCTAATTTACTGAGAGTCTTTATCATGAAGAGATATTAAATTTTGTCACATCTGTTGACATAGTCATACAGCTTTTGTCCTTGATTTTGTTGGTGTGGTGTATCACATTATTGACTTGCATATGTTGAACCACACTTGCATCCTTGGGATGAATCCCACCTGATCATGTTGTGTAATTTTTTTGATGTGTTGCCTTATTCTGATTGCTTATATTTTGTTAAGGATTTTTATGTCTATGTTTATCAGAGATATTGGCCCATAGTTTTCTTTTTTTGTTGTATCTTTTTCCTGTTTTGGTATCATGGTGATACTGGCCTCATAGAATGAGTTTGGGATAATGACCTTTGTTTCAATTTTTTGAAATAGTTGAAGAGAATGCTTTCATCTTGTTGCTTGTTATTGGTCTGTTCAGGTGTCTTATTTCTTCTTGGATCAGTCTTGGTAGTTTGTATGTGTCCAGAAATGTATTCATTTCCTCCAGGTTTTCAATTTGTTGGAGTATAGTTGTTTATAATAGTCTCTAATGATTCTCTGTATTTCCATGGTATTGGTTGTAATGTCTCCTTTTCCGTTTCTGATTTTTCTTATTTGGGTCTTCTCTCCTATTTTTTTTAGCTAGCCTAGGTAGTGGCTTGTTTGTTTTTTATCTTCTCAAAAATCTGACTCTCTGTTTCATTGATGTTTTGTATTATTTTGGGGTCTCTATTTCATTTAGTTCTGCTCTGATCTTAATTATTTCCTTCTGTCTACTAATTTTGGGAGTAGATTGTTCTTCTTTTTCTAGTTCTTTGAGGTGTAGTGTTAGGTGTTTATTTGAAATCTTTCTATTCTTTTGATATGAGCATTTATTGCAATAAATTTCCTTCTTACTACTGCTTTTGCAGTATCCCAAAGGTTTTGGTATTATGTGTCTTTATTTTCATCAGTTTTAAGACATTTTTTGATTTTCTGTTTAATCTCTTCTTGGACTCATAGGTCATTCAGGAGCATGTTGTTTAATTTTCATGTATTTGCATAATTTCCATAGTTTTGCTTGTTATTGATTTCCAGTTTTAATCCATTGTGGTCTGAAAAGATATTGAAATGATTTGAATTGTTTAAAGTTTGTTAAGACTTGATTTGTGACTTAACATGTGGTCCATCCTGTAGAATGTTCCATGAGATGATGAGAAGAATGCATATTCTGTAGTTGTTGGATGAAATGTTCTGTAGATATCTGCCAGGTCCAATTGGTCTAAAGTGTAGTTTAAATCCTGTGTTTCTCTGTTGATTTGTTGCCTAGAGGATCTGTCCAGTGTTGAGAGAGGGTCCCCAAATATTATTGTATTGGGGTCTATCTCTTTAGGTCTAATAGAGTTTGCTTTATATACCTGGGTGCTCTGGTTTTGGGTGCATATATATCTATAATTGTTATGTCTTCCTGCTGGATAGATCCCTTTGTCATTATATAGTGGCCTTCTTTGTTTCTTTTTATGGATTTTGTTTTAAAGTCTATTTTATCCAATGTAAGGTTAGCTACTCCTGCTCACTATTAGTTGTTACTTGCATGGTATGTTTTTTCCCATCCCTTCACTATTAGTCTATGTATGCTTTACAGCTGAAGTGAATCTCTTGAAGACAGCATATAGTTGGGTCTATCTTTTTAATCTAATATGTCAGTCTGTGTCTTTTCAGTGGGGAGTTTAATCTATTTACATAGAGTTGTTATTGGAAGGTATTTTCTTACTCCTGGCATTTTGTTGATTTTTGTTTGGATATTTTAAATACCTTTTGTTCCTTTCTAACCCATTTATTGTTTGTCTTCAATGTTTGTTAGTTTTTCAAGGTGGTAAGATTTAGTATTTTTCCTCTTTTTTATTTATTTATTTATTTATTTTTAAATTTTTGTTTTGTCAATATACAATGTAGTTGGTTATTATAGCCCATCACCGAAACCTCCCTCCCTCCTCCCTCTCCCCCCTCCCACCCAAGAATGTCCTTTCCGTTTGCTTGTTGTAACAACTTCAAAAGATTGTAGTTGTTATCTCTTCTCCTCCCCCCCACAATTTCTTTTTTGAGTGTGTATGTGAGTGAATTAATTTATTTATTTTTAGCTCCCACCAATAAGTGAGAACATGTGGTATTTCTTTTTCTCTGCCTGACTCGTTTCACTCAGTATTATTCTTTCAAGGTCCATCCATGTTGTTGCAAATGGCAGTATTTCATTCATTTTTATAGCTGAGTAGTATTCCATTGTGTAGATATACCACATTTTCTGTATCCACTCATCCGATGATGGACATTTGGGTTGATTCCAGCTCTTGGCTATTGTGAAGAGTGCTGCAATGAACATTGGGAAACAGGTATACCTTCGACTTGATGTTTTCCATTCCTTTGGGTATATTCCCAGTAGTGGGATAGCTGGATCGTATGGTAGATTTATCTTCAGCTGTTTGAGGAACCTCCAAACCATTTTCCATAGGGGTTGCACCATTTTGCATTCCCACCAACAATGTATGAGAGTTCCTTTTTTTCCGCAACCATGCCAGCATTTATCTTTCAGCGTCTTTTGGATTTTTGCCATCCTAACTGGGGTGAGATGGTATCTCAGTGTGGTTTTGATTTGCATTTCCCGGATGCTGAGTGATGTTGAGCATTTTTTCATAAAAATAAAAAAAAAAAGTATATCTTCTTTAGAGCAATGCCTGCTTAGCTCTTTTGCCCATTTTTTGATTGGGTTGCTTGTTTTTTTCTTGTAAAGTTGTTTGAGTTCCTTGTATATTCTGGATATTAATCCTTTGTCGGATGTATATTTTGCAAATGTTTTCTCCCACTGTGTTGGTTGTCTTTTAGCTCTGTTAATTGTATCTTTTGCTGTGCAGAAGCTTTTTAGTTTGATATAGTCCCATTTGTTTATTTTTCCTTTGGTTGCCCATGCGTTTGGGGTTGTATTCATGAAGTCTGTGCCCAACCCTATTTGCTGAAGTGTTTCTCCTATGTTTTCTTTAATAAGTTTTATTGTTTCAGGGTGTATATTTAAATTCTTAATACATTTTGAGTTTATTTTAGTATATGGTGAGAGGTAAGGGTCTAGTTTCTTTCTCCTGCATATGGATATCCAGTTTTCCCAGCGCCATTTTCTGAAGAGGCAGTCCCAACCCCAGTGAATAGGCTTTGTGCCTTTGTCAAAGATCAGATGGCAGTAAGTGTGTGGGTTGATTTCTGGATTCTCTATTCTGTTCCATTGATCAATGTGTCTGTTTTTATACCAGTACCATGCTGTTTTGGTTATTATAGCTTTGTAGTATAGTTTAAAGTCAGGTAGTGTTATGCCTCCAGCTTT
>NW_007728346.1:198786-199340 GCF_000696425.1 Galeopterus variegatus
TTGTCATTCATTTCAAGGGCTTCTTGTTCTATAGGATCTAGAGTTTGAGCTTTATTAACTTTTGGTGGTGTACTTTCTTGGTTTTTTGCAATTCTGGTATATTTTTTTAGATGTTTACTCATTTTGGCAGGGAGTTTCACTTGGGTCTTGGGCCTCTCTGGGAAGCCTCTTCTCTGGTCTGCTTGGACTCTACTAGGCTGCTGGATCCCGCCCTGCGGGCCCCACAGGGTATGTGTGTTCTGCCGAGTTTCCACCTCGTTATCCAGGCATTTCCTCACTCTGTGAGCACTAGGTGGGGCTGTTGAACCTTGCAGGGGGGGCCCGCAGGGTGTGTATTTTTTTTGCCGAGTCTCCGTCTCCTTTGCCGGACCCCTCCCCACTCTGTGCGCTCAGTACAGGGCTGGGGCGTGTCTTCTGCCGACCTCGTCTATCAGCCGGGACTTCAAGACTGTGCTCTGTCCCACCCTGCCCAGGAAGACTTCCAGGTTTCTGGTAGGGATGCTCTGAGTGCTTTTGTGGCCCTGGATAAGGCCTCCTCTGGGCCTCTCACTTTC
>NW_007728346.1:200260-214359 GCF_000696425.1 Galeopterus variegatus
TCGTTCGTGGTGACGTAGAGACTGTGCACTGTCCAGTCCTGGCGAGGAAGCCTTCCAGGTTTCTGGTAGGGATGCTCTGAGTGCTTTTGTGGCCCTGGATAAGGCCTCCTCTGGATCTCTCACTTTCCTCCCGGTGCTGTGGCTATCTGTGTAGTAAAGTTATCTCGAACTCCAGGGTGTGAGCTCCTCGGGGGAGGATCCCACAGCACACAGTTCCTCCTTGTATACCCCAGCACAGGCCGACCTGGGCACCCGCCGGCAGTCAGCTCTCTGACAGTTTCAAGCGAGCTCAAGAGTGCTCTGGCCTCACCTCTCCCAACCAGAAATCAGTTTGGGGTTCTTCCAAACTGATGGCCACAGAGATGGTATCTGCCTCCTGGAAACAGGAAGTTTACCTGGGGCCGAAGCCCAGGGTGTGGTGGAGTGACAATCTGGGTGGGCTCCTCCTTCCTGCCCTCCCGACACTGGCTGGGGGCTCCCCCCACCACCAGCCCCGCCAGAGATCCGTGGGGGGAGTGGGATTGTAGGCCGGTCCGCAGGCCCCAGGGGGCCCCACGCCGAGGCACGCAAGTAGCTCGGCTCAGTGAGGAGCCGCGCCATACAAAGAGGGCTGGCTTGGCCGATCCGAGCCGGCTCCACCCCCACCCGAGAAAATGGAGGCAGCGCTAGTGCCGGTGCCTAGCCTCGTGTGGTAGGCGGGAGCCGGGCGGGCTTCTGCCCCGCAAGCGAGGCTGGGCTGGGGGGTCACTCACTGAGCTCACAGAGCTGGGCCGGTCCAGTGCCTTACTCTCCGTTTCTGTGTCTTTCTTGGCCTTTGTTGCCTCGGGCTGCTCACTTGGACCCGCAGCGCAGCTTGGGCACTCTCAGGAATCTTCTTTTGTGTTGGGCCTAAAACCTCGAATCTGTAGTTGCTTTTTTGTCATTGTAGATTAGTTGATCAATGATTTATTCATTTTTTGTTGCTCTTGGAAATGCAAATAGTACTCTGGCAGCACCGCGCACACTTTTCAGACTCGCGCTGTCTTCTGGCATGCCTGCTCCAGACCTGTCGCCATCTTAAAACCTAGTTTTTTTCCTCTTTCTCATTTACATTTTTGTTCTACCAGTGGGTTTTGTTCTACCAGTGGGTTTTGTTCTTTCTTGTGTATTCGTGGTAGTGATTACTGTTTTTTGGATCCAGATTCAGGACTCCCTTGAGAATTTCTTGCAGGGCTTGTCATGTGGTGGTGAACTCTGACAGTTTCTGTTTGTCTGGGAAATACACTATATCTTCCTCATTTCTGAAGGATAGCTTTTCTGGGTATAGTATTCTTGGCTGGCAGTTTTTTTTTTTTTAGTATTTTAAATATATCATCCCATTTTCTTCTCGCCTGTAGAATTTCTGTTGAGAAGTCTGCTATTAGTCTGGTGGGAACTCTCTTATAAGTGACTTGATGCTTTTCTCTTGCTGCTTATAGGATTCTCTCTTTGCCTTTGAGCTTTGCCCATTTAACTATAATGTGTCTCAGTGAGGATCTTTTTTGATTGAATCTGTTTGGGATCTTTGAGCCTCCTGTGTCTGAAGGTCCATGTCTCTCCCTATACCTGTGAAGTTTCCCATATTATTTCCTTGAGGTTTTTCAATACCTTTTCCTTTCTCCTCCCCTTCTGACGTACCTATGATTTGAATGTTTGTGCTTAAAGTTGTCTGTTAGCTCTCTTAGATTTTCTTCATTTTAAAAAATTATTATTATTATTATTATTATTATTATTATTATTATTATTACTTGTCCACTTGGGTTACTTTGAAAAGACAGTCTTCAAGATCAGAAATTCGTTCTTCTGCTTGTTCTAACCTGCTGCTTAAGCTCTCAGTGGTGTTTTTTATTTAGTTGAAAGAATCCTTCAGTTCCAGGAGTTCTGCTACATTCTTTTTTAAGGTGTTAATTTCTTTGTAAATTTCCTCCTTCATATCCTGGATACTTTTTCTCATTTCATCATGTCGTCTAACTGAGTCTTCTCATTTCTCATTGAGTTTCCTTAAGATTGTTGCTTGGAATTCCATTTCAGTCATTTCATGGGTTTCCTGCTCTTGGGGTCTGGTACTTAAGAATTATGTATTCTTTTCGTGGTGTCATATTTCCTCAGGTTTTTGTATTTCTCTTATCTCTACAGTGATGTCTGGTCATCTGGTAGAGCAGTTGCTTCTTCTCTTACTCTGGAGTGGCTTTGAGGAGAGAGACTGCCTCTTCTTTTTCTGGACTCTGCTGGTGACTCTCCTTGTCAATGCAGGTGAGTGGTCAGTGGGCTGCCTGCATGGTGGCCATGTCTGCTGCTGTGGTGGCGAGGCATCCTTGCATCAGCAGTGGCTGTGGTGGACCACTCGAGTGGAAGTGGTATTTGCAGCAGTGGTGGGGGCTGCGGTCCCCAGGCACACTCCTGCCTTCTTTTGGATGGGGAAATGTCCACTGCTCCTGGTAAGGTCCCTGGGCATGCTCTTGCCTTCTGTTGTGTGTGTGTGGCGGGGGGGGGGGTGCCTCTAAGAAATTCTTAAATCCCCAAATGAAGTATTTATCTAAGTGGAGCTTAGAGGAACACAGTATCTGTGCCTGTTTTGCTTTCTAAGGGTTTAGGACTTGTCAAGGGTTCTTTGCCCAAAAGAGAGAATATCTTTCTTACTCCTGTTCTCAAGACCTCGTGGGAACAATAATTAAAAAACTAATAAAACTATTGGTAAAGATGCTGGAGTGGGGAAGGGTAGGCTTGGGTGGGGGCACTGGTAAAAAGTGTTCTGTCAAGATGTGTAAAAATTCTTTTTTTTTTTTAAAGAAGACCGGTAAGGGGATCTTAACCCTCGACTTGGTGTTGTCAGCACCACGCTCACCCAGTGAGCTAACCGGCCATCCCTATAGGGAATCCAAACCCATGGCCTTGGTGTTATCAGCACCTCACTCTCCCGAGTGAGCCACAGGCCGGCCCATAAAAATTGTTTCTTTGATACTAATTCCTATGTTTTGTTTCTGGCTTTGAATGTGGGACTGAAGCAACCACACAGGACATAGTTGTGCACAGGGTTTATTTTCTCTTTTTTATGTTTTTCCTCTTATCCTGTCATCCTTAAACAAACAAAATGAAAGCCTCCCTGTTTTTTCTATCTTTTCAAATTTTATGCAGCCACTGAGGTCCAATTCAATTTCCACCAACAACAACCCCTAGATTAAAAAATACGTATCTTCATTTTTTAAAAGTCAAGCAGTTCAAATATCCTACAACTATTCAATCTCATTACTCAGAGTTAGCCACCAGTAACAAAAGCATTCTTCTAGAAATTTTTCATTGATAAACAGTTATAGTTTATGTATAAATAAGCATACACATAGATACTCTTATACTATACATTTTTATTAAATATTTTAAAATAAATATGTCAGCAAACTATAAGACCCTTCTGCTTATTGTTTTTTTTTTCCACAGAACAACTTTTTAGAGTGTTTTACATCAGCATATTTAGATCCCTCTCATTTTTTTCAGTGACTGAATAGTACTCCATCCAGTGGATGGACTATAATCTGTTTACTTAGTCACCTACAATGGATATTTAAGTTATTTCCAGTTTTCTTTTTTTTTTTTCCTTTTTGTCTTTTTTCGTGACTGGTAACGAGATCGCAACCCTCGGTGTCGCGCCCGTACCGTGACCAGCAACAGGATCACAATCCTCGGTGTCGTGCCCGCACCGCGCTCAACCAGTGAGCGGACCGGTCTCTATATGGGATCCGAACCCTCGGTGGGAGCGCTGCCGCGCTCCCAAGCGCTGCACTTAGTGCGCCACCGGGCCAGCCCATATTTCCAGTTTTCTGATGCTCTAAGAATCAAATCAATAAACACACACAAAATCAAACATAATTAAAGTATAATTTTTCAAAAAATAAAATGAACAAAGACTCTTCTACTAAGTGAAAGAACCAGTAAACAGGGCCTTGTAATCTCTAAGGACTCAAACTGAAAAATAAACCATGGTTGGTAATGCTCTTGGGGTGCCTGACAGAAGCAAACACTTATTCCCTCTGAAGGGTGATGATTTTACCCCAGGTCAAGAGTCCCCTGGGATAAAGCCTGTAAATATGAGCTCAAAATTTCAAACTACAAACATAAGCTACCAAGCACAAGAATCCAGCTGTCTGCCCCCTTTCAGAAGCAAATCACTCAAAAGCCAAATGTTGGTGAAAATGGAAGTCAGCTTTCATTCAGGAATATTGGTGACTTGAGGAGAGATGTTAGATTAACCCATCTCTCTGGTAAATCTTGAGGAGAATGGCCAGACTAAAACCATCTCAGACTCAGATTTACTGAGGAGTTTTTAAAGTGGGGTTTGAGGGAATGAAATGTGGAAAAAGAAAAGCAGGAGGGAGGGAGACGTAAGACATGTGGGCTCCACACAAGGAGACAGGTGCAAAGCCTCTTCGAGACTCTGTCTGGTTTCTGCTCCCATCCTTGCTTTAACTCATGGCCCTGCTGGAGGAGTGGAATCAGCATAGCTTCACTGATGGCTTCTTTGGTTTCCAAGGGTATGGACAGTACATGCAAGTCTGCAAGTTTGTAGCCTCAGGCTGGCTGGAAAATAACTTTACATTTATATAAATAATGCCATCCAAGGTTCAAAATATCAGATAACCGTGAGGAAAGAGGGAATTCAGAGAAATGCATACCAAGAAAAAAACTGTCCTTTTGAAATCTTTTAGAGCCTATGCAGTTTTAGGTCCCAACATGGCTTCAGTCCTGCTCACTCCAACAAAACAACAAACAGAAGAATTAAATTCCCAAGAAACTCAGATATTGAATTATTAGATGTAGATTATAAAATAGTCATGCTTAAACTTATTATAGAAACTTAAAAGAGAAACTGAAAATATGAGAAAAGAGTAAGCTTGCTATATTGAATAATAAAATACTTCTAGAAATTAAAAAAAAAAAAATAGCCAGAGGAATTTAAAAACACAACAGAAAGAGTAAAAAACAGAAGAGGTAATTAAATTACCTGGAAGATAGATCTGAAGAAATTACTCAGAACTTGCAAAAAAGAAAGGATATGCAAAATATGAAAAAGAAATAAATGATGTGGAGGATATTATAAAATGATCAAACATACATATAATTGGAGATCCAGAAAGAGACAATAGAGATTGGGAGAGAGGCAATATTCAAAGAATTTTTTTTCTTTTTCTGAGAATGTGTAAAAATTAATGAAATCAAATCCTGGGGCTCAGTAAATAATGAATCTTAAGCAGGATAAGTATAAATAAATCTATATTGAGATGTATTGTGGTGAAACTCTATGACCTTCTGCCAAATTCTAGCCAAGGACCCCTCAGTCTCACCCATGTCCTTTTTTAAATCTTGTGCTAACTTTGGTAACAGCAGCAACAATAAGAATACCTTATTTTCATTTAGCATCTTATGGTTTTCAAAGTCTTTTTTTTTTTTTTTTTTTGTCTTTTTTCCATGTCCGGCAACGGATCGCAACCCTCAGTGTCGCTCCCGTACTGGACCGGGACCGGCAACGGGATCGCAACCCTCGGTGTTGCCCCCGTGCCTCGCTCAGCCAGTGAGCGGGAACCGGTCTGTATGTGGGATCTGACCCCTCGGCGGGAGCACTGCCGTGCTTCCCAAGCGGCGCACTAGCGCAGTGCGCCACCGGGCCGGCCCCTCAAAGTCTTTTTATTGGTGCGTTCTACAAAGACATCAAAGGTAAGGCCTTTGATGAATAAGGAGATTCATGTCAAAAATTAAGGAACTAGTTGAGGCTAGCTTGCTCGGCAGCAGATGGAGGACTAAACGTCTAGTCTCCTAACTGAGCCCCTTTCTGCCTTGTCCTCCGAGGAGAAAGTTTCTGAGTTCCTTGGAGGACTACTCCAGCCATAGAGGCAGTTGTGCTTGAGGGGCTATTACGTGGGGGCTGGGAAGGAGAAGATTTCCTGGAGTGGGGAGGGACCAGCTGCAAGGCCAATCACATCAGAACTTGCCCTCATTCCCAGGGAAACTGGAGAAGCCCCCTGCCTCTGCTGGAGGGAGTGCCTGGGAATGGGGGGCACTGGGGCTGTGGAGTCCCTCTTTAGCTTGGGAAGTCAATCTTACAGCTCTTTCTGACTCTGAGAGATGCTGGTGCAGCTGTGGTTTCTGCCACAAGCTGTGGGTTGTCATGAAAGAACAGTGGGTGATTGAATCAGAAGTTTCAGGTCAGGTCCTGGTTTTGTCACTTGGTTTCTGGGCTTTGTTGTCTTAAGAGAGAGGTTGCTCCTAAGCAGGAACAGAGGGAGGGGGATAGTAAGAAACTGGTAAATGGATACAAAATTACAGAAAAATAAGTCCTATTGGTGTACAGGTGACCCAGGAATCTATAATCAACAGTAACTTACTGCATGTTCTCAAATGACTAGAAGACCGGAGAGCAAATGTTTACATCACAAAGAAATGATTAAGGTTTGCAACGATGAATATGCTACTTACCCTGATTAGATCATCACACACTGTATACATGTGTTGAAATATAACTCTGTACCCCAGGAGAGCAAATGTTTACATCACAAAGAAATGATTAAGGTTTGCAACGATGAATATGTTACTTACCCTGATTAGATCATCACACACTGTATACATGTGTTGAAATATAACTCTGTACCCCATAAATATGTACAGTCAATATGTTTCAATAAAAAATTAATTAAAAAATAAACAGGAATGTAGTGTGTTTGCATGAGGAGGGGGTGATTGTAGTTTGCAAAAGTGACCTAGGAGAGACTTCCAATTGCTAGTGAGATTATCACTGGATCCCTTAAAATTTCCCCCTCAAAATTAAAGAAATGTATGGAATTTTTATGTTTGTCAAAATGGGACATGGATGAAAAAGGTTAAAAAACACAGAACAGGAAGATCTTGTTGGTTGGTGTGATGGTTAATTTTAGGTGTCAACTTGTCTAGATTAAGGAATACACAGAAACCAGGTAAAGCATTATTTTGGGTGTGTCTGTGAGGGTATTTCCAGAAGAGATTAGCATATGAGCCTGAGTGAACTGGGTAGGAAAGACCTGCCCTTATTATAGACAGGCACCATCCAATCTGCTGAAGGCCCAGAGGAAACAAAAACAGAGGAAAAGGTGAATCTCTTGCTCTATCTGCTGGAGTTGGGATACACTCTTCTCTCCTGTCCATGGACATCAGGAGATGTCCTTGGATTGAGCCACATTACCAGCACTGAGTTTGCAGAGAGATGGCCTATTATGGGTCTCCTCAGCCTTCATAATTGTGTGAGCCAATTTCTTTAATAAGTCCATACACACACACACACACACACACACACACACACACACACACACACACATCTCCTATTATTTCTGTCTCTTTCAAGAACCCTAATACAGTGAGTGTTATGGGGTCAATTGGGTCTGCCAAAAAAGATATGTTGAAGTCCTAACCCCAGTACCTCGGAATGTCACTTATTGGAAATGGGGTCATTGCAGACGTAATTATCCAAGTTAGGAAGAAGTCATACTGGAGTAGGGCAGGCCTCTGTGCAGTATGCCTGGTGTTCATGTAAGGAGGAGCCATGTGAAGACAGAGACACAGGGAAACCATGCGGGGACAGAGGATTGGAGTGTTGCAGCTACAAGTCAAGGGATGCCAGATATTGCCACAAGCCACCAGGAGCTAGGAGGAGGTGAGCAAGGACTGTCCTCGAGGTATCAGAGGGAGCATGGCCCTGTGACACCTTGATTTTGAACTTGAGACTATTGAGACAATAAGTTTCTGTTTTAAGTCACTCAGTTTGTGGCACTTTGTTGTGGCAGGCTTAGGAAACTAAAACAGTGGGCATTTGTCACTTTGGCTGTCCACCGTCTGAGTACCACTCCTCTTTGGGGGAAAACCCAAGGTTTGGGAGGTAGCACCGCCTCTCCTACAAAACCTCAGGGGACTAGAATTCTTTTCCCAAGTCCAGGCAGCTTGACCATAGGATGTCCCATAAACACAGCCAATCAGATGCTCCTGCCACTACTTCTCAATTTTGAGGAAGTAAGTCAAGACTCCATGCAGTTGGAGACTTCTTTTAATGGTGGCTGTGGCCCACTTGAGAATCTAGTGGCTTGGCAGCTGGCGCCGGCAGTGCTAAGGCAAGTGTCCAGGGCTGGTCACTGGGGTCCTGCTGGCTGCTGTGGCAACATTTGGGCTGATCTCTTCCTGCCCCCCATTATTTCCAGCTAGGGTGGGTTTTCCAAGCTTCCCATGGTTCTGTGAGCTACTGACCTCTCTTACCTTAACCAGAGACAGTTCCCGTTGTCTGGAGCATAGAACCCTGACTACTGCTGTGCAGTCTGTGAGGTTCCTTTCAGTTTTAAAGGATGACTCCTCTCCATGCTTTTTACTTTTAATTGTCAATGAACATCTGACTCAATTCACAGAGTGCCAATTCCTATCCGGGGCAATGCTCAGAGGAAGGCTGTGGGTTGCTTCTCCCCAGAGTAGGAGACTCATGCAGTGTGCAAAGACCAGATTTCAGATATGACAAATGAGCCTTTGGGGCACAGTCTTCTTAACGGAGGGGACTCCAGAGATCATCTCATCCAATTCCTTTCTTTCCTGTCAAGAAATATTATGAAGGACTGAAATGTGCAAAAAAGATCACTGCATGTTCTGTTTTGTGCACCTTTCCAGGTAACCTGCCTTTTAGCATCTTGGAGCTATTTCACAGCTCTGTAAGCTGTAGAAGCCTGAAAATAATGCAAATAATTTTTGCTCACAAAAAAAGCAAAATAGTTGTGTACGGTGGAATGGAACTAATTATGACCTGTTTTGGATCTATTTGTAAATTTATTTCTGCATTCTTCATAAATATATCACAGTATGAAGTACATATTTTTAACATATATGCACATATGTATACATACATGGGTACTTCAAAAAGTTCATGGAAAAATAGAAATAAAAGATCATATGAATCTTTCTGTGAACTTTTTGGAGTGCCCTCATATGCCGCCAGGTTCACATCTGTGCTGGTCACACACAAACTCACACTGCAGCAACCTGCACACTCTTAGTCTGACCCCTGGAGCGGGCACGGGAGCGGCTGGTGCAGAGGGGTTGGCACCCTGCTCTAGAAGCAATCCTTCCTGCTCGCTTCCAGGCAGAGCTGCCCTGACATTTGTGGAACCCAGGGCAACAGTACAGAGAGGCCGCATACCACGTATCTAAGTATATAAAAGTTGTAGGAAGCAACACGCCATCAGATGTAATGTGTTCTGTCCTCCAGCCTTGACAAGTGTGCTTTTGTAACCTCCTGGAAAGTCAGGTTTGAGTTTAGAATTTGGGATTTTCTGGAGTTCTGTGTCAGGAGGTGGAGGTGCCAGGAGAGTCGGCCACAGCCCACCCCGTCCTCTTCCACCCCACCCCCCGTTCTGTCCTGCACTGCCGGGGTGCGTCCAGGCCCATGTGTTTTAGCTCTGTTCATGTTGCCCACAAACAGCTACTTTTGGGCATCCCTTGGGAGAGACTGAATTGGGGAAGAGCTCCATGTGGGTCCAGAAGCAGCCTTGGAGCCATCTGGGTAGGGAATTTGAGTCCCCCGAGCGCGTCTAGATTCTAGAAGGCAGAGCTGGGCTCTAGGCAGGGCCATCACCTTGTTCCTATGGACTCTTCACCCTGCAGGGAAGACTGTGGCCTGAGGAGGCCCAGAGAAGTGTCCTTGAAAGCACAGGTGTCGGGGCAGGCGCCCTCCTGTCTGAGGTGGAAGGGCCTCTAGGCCTCTTTTAGCACAAAGAGAAAGTGGTCATGATGCCCTGGGGGCAGTGGCTTGTGGTCCCTGCAGAGCTTTTTCACTGGGTACAGGACGGAGCCACCTGGTTGGGGACCCATGCCACTCCTAGCGTCTGCCTCAAACTGCGGGGCTCGACTCTTTCACAGGCCGTCTGCCGGGACGTGAAAGCCAGCGCGGTGGCCGGGTCTGGCGCTGTCTGGACCCTGCGGGGAGGAGGAGGCCCGTCTCCTCTCCCACATGTTTCCTTTTACCATTCACTTACATGTGTTTCTAGTTTGTCCTTTTCCTTCCACAGGCCTGGCAGTTCTATTTTTGAAGGTCTGGGCAGGGTCCTGGGCTGCATGAGTACAGCCATACCCAGCAGCTTTCTCTGCCCCCCTGGCCGGAAAGCACGGCCAGGTGACACGCAGGCCCTGGGCATGTCACCAGCCAGCGGGGGACAGAGGCAAGGCTGGGAGGGATGAGAACCCTGCTGGGCCCTGGAAACCCAAAGGAGATCATTTCATCATCTAAAATTGAAGTATTTTCCCTGGGTTCTCTCTTTGGGAACACTTATGCGTAGGATTAATATGTGACTAGATCCCAAACAAAAACAGCCCCTCAGCCCAACACCAGTCAAGTCCGCATTCAGCTTCTCCTCACGTCTCCTCCCCACCCAGCGGCAGCAGGGCTGCAGGCCGCGCTGTTTTCCAGGGCCAGCCCCTCTCTGGGTCTCCACCCCTGTCATGCGTCCGAGGCCTCTGACACTGTGCAGTCCCCACCGTCAGCTACAGCATCCCGCCTTGGCCTTAATCTACAAACTGGTTATCATGCTTGGTCGATGTGGGCTTTGATTCTGGGGTTGTGAGTCCCCGGGGGACTCTGGGGAGCACTGGGCAGCCCTCCTGTGTGGCAACCCCACGGAGCAGAGCCCCGGAGAGGCTGGGAATGCAGCGTCCACTGACGCAGGCTGTGTCTCCACAGCACCCAAACACGTCGCTCTCCCACTCCCTGACTTGGGGTATCAGAACCGAAAGGACCTCGGAAATCACCCCATTTTATAGAAAGAGAGACTGAGAGAATGAGTTGCTCCAGATCATGTTTAAAAGAAGGATTTAATATGAGATTTCTGATGTTCTGATGCTGGACAAGCTCTGGGGCGTGGGGTGTCGCATCCCCTCTAGCCGGCCCATGGGAGCCATGACTCTCAGCCTCCATCCGAGCGTGACAGAGGGGGTTGGTAAGGACTTGAGTTGCTGGACAAGCTCTGGGGCGTGGGGTGTCGCATCCCCTCTAGCCGGCCCGTGGGAGCCATGACTCTCAGCCTCCATCCGAGCGTGACAGAGGGGGTTGGTAAGGACTTGAGTCAGGCTCCGACCTGCACTCCTGTGAACATCAGCTCAAGATGGAAAGAGGCGATTGCACGGCGCTCTCCCATGTGTGGGGGAAGGAGGGGAGAGCTGCGGGAATGGGGTGGTGTGAGGGGTAGACTCTGGAGCCATGACCTGCAGGGGTGGGGACAGTCTCCAAGCTGAGGCAGGGGTAGGGGTTTGTATGGCCTCCCAGTTGCTGAGAATGTCTTTTGGTTTCCTGGGCCAGACCTTGGGAGTGGAGAGGACTTCAGAGAAAAGGGGCGATTGCACGGCGCTCTCCCATGTGTGGGGGAAGGAGGGGAGAGCTGCGGGAATGGGGTGGTGTGAGGGGTAGACTCTGGAGCCATGGCCTGCAGGGGTGGGGACAGTCTCCAAGCTGAGGCAGGGGTAGGGGTTTGTATGGCCTCCTAGTTGCTGAGAATGTCTTTTGGTTTCCTGGGCCAGACCTTGGGAGTGGAGAGGACTTCAGAGGGAGTGGCTCCCGGGACAGCTGTCACCCCAGCACTGCCATCCATCCCGTAGAGTGCTGCCCATTTCCTCATCTGACTCCAGCTCCCTGCACCGGGCTTTCTGGGAGCCACCATCCATCACGCCCCAGTCCCTGAATACTCCCTTTGTCTCCTTGCTCTCCCTGCAGACACCAGTCCCACCAGAACCCTCTCAGCTGGCCACTCTTTCCCACCCTGTGGGCTTGTGCACAGGGCCTGGAGGGAGGCAGGAACCTTCCCTCCTCCACCCTGCTGTCTCAACCTCATTTCATCAGAGCCTTTCTGAGATGCCCTTCAAGTCATTTACAGATCCCCCAGCATCCCTCTCATTCCTTGCAGTTTTAGTGTCCAGATTACTGTCGACCTCAAGACTGTCCCTGATTTACCACCAGGAGGACTCTTGTCATGCCCTGAGCTTTCCGGCCCCTGAATTCCTCTCCTTGCTCCTCCTGGCCTCCCCTGAACTTCACTGACAGGCTCTGGTGGGCTTGTCCAAGACCCTGTCATGACCCATCAAAGCACCCTCCACAGTCTCCTATTGAGTCTCCATGGAGAGCTGCACCTCTCTTCAACCACTTTCCTGCCTACTCCCTCTAGGACCTCCTCTGTGGCTGCACTGGGATTACAATGTGTCCAGTTCCCTCCTTTCCCATCTCAGGCTCCATGGTGCATTGCTAGAATCCCTTCTTTGCAAACACCCTCAACTCTCAGCTCTGGTTAAATCCAAACCCAGCCTGCTTTGTGTATAAACTGAGCATGGCTGAGGAAGACACCTGCCCTGCTGAGGGTCTCGTCCCAGGCTCACGACCATTATTAGCACCAGGGGCGCCTTAGTACTGCCCGGCAAGCCCGGTGGACCCTTCCCTTCCTGCTTCCTGGAGCACTCTCCACACCTCTCCTTTTCTCATTCCTTCCTGCCTCCTTCACTGTGCAGAGGCAGGAAAGAGCCAGAAGAGAGTGCCACATGCTCTCACCACTACTACCGGGCCTCCGCTCACACCCCACCTCTCAGGAGCTGTGAGTCATAGGCTGAGCGGGCATTTCGTGCCACTCTCTTCTTCACAGCCCGCATCCCCTCCCTTCTGGATCATTCCAATTGCACAGAAACATGCTGGAATGCTCCCATTTTAAACAACTTTCCCTTGACCCTCCATCTGCTGACCCATTTCTTTGGTTCCCCTTACAGCAAAACTTCAAGAGATCCTTCATTGCCAGTCTCATTCCTCTCATTCTCTTTTCTTTTTTTGGCAGCTTTTTTTTCTTTGATATAGTCACAGTACAGTAAAGTGCATGATTCTTTTTTTTTTTTTTGTCTTTTGTCTTTTTCCGTGTCCGGCAACGGATCGCAACCCTCAGTGTTGCCCCCGCACCGGACCGGGGACCGGCAACGGGATTGCAACCCTGGGTGTTGCTCCCGTGCCTCACTCAGCCAGTGAGCGGGAACCGGTCTGTATGTGGGATCCGAACCCTCGGGCGGGAGCGCCGCCGCGCTTCCCAAGCGGCGCACTATCCAGTGCGCCACCAGGCCGGCCCCAAAGTGCATGATTCTAACATGTGCATGTCAATGACATTTTACAGATGGATACACCCACTTAATCACCGCGTGGATCAAGATATCCAGTGTTGCTAGCTCCCAAGAAGGCTCCCCCCTGCCCCTTCCACACAATACCTGCTCAGTGCCTGTTCCAACCCAAGAGGAATGTCACTCTTCTGGACTCCAGGGGCAGTGGCAGCATCATGGACTGTCAGCAGGTGTCTTTGCTGATGTAGAAGACGACCGCCCATCCACAGAGGAGAAATCATATGGCCCAGTGCCCCTGGCAGGGTTGCAGCGTGGTCAGATGTGTGTATGGGTGGACCCCATGTTCCCTGAAGACACTCTGAAGGAAAGACGTCCAAATGGGAACATTGAGTATTTATGGGTGGTGGACTCTGGGAGGCCCTATCTGGTGCTTTTCAGCAGCGGATATGTTTTCCTATTGCCTGTGCCAGCAAGCAGACACTTGTACTTTATTGAGTTTTCCTTAATATTCAGTTTTTCCAAAATGTACATTTGGAAGCCTACCTTGGATTAATCCTTAAAATCTAGTAAGCATACGTATTGTTTGGGGGATATATTAGGCAATTTGGTGTTGAAATGAAAATCACATGTTCTTTGATTCACGGACCATTAGTTCTACATCAAACAGAATCAATTCCCCTGAACATTTCACACCCTTACCTCTGCAGTTAAGTAAATTCCATTCAGAATGTTGAGTTACCATTTCAAATGCTCTGTTTATTTGTTTATTATCTATGTGTTTCCCTGTTTTTGTATCATTCTTGTTTTTACCTTCTGCTGCTTCTTTTAATTGGGTTCCTTCTTAACAGTTATATTAGACATCACAATACCACCTTTTTTTTTTTTTTTTTTTTGTCTTTTTCCGTGTCCGGCAACAGATCGCAACCCTCAGTGTTGCCCCCGTACCGGACCGGGAC
>NW_007728346.1:215278-220695 GCF_000696425.1 Galeopterus variegatus
GGAGCGCCGCCGCGCTTCCCAAGCGGCACACTATCCAGTGCGCCACCGGGCCGGCCCACAATACCACTTTTACAGTTAGCTATGCCTGCCCATAGTTTTCTATCTTTACTATGCAGCACCCCACATATCCCATTTCCTTATCCATTTGGGTTTACTTTCCTTTCTTTCTTTTTTACAAAGAAAATATTTTTATTTGTATTTCAAAGATTCTAAGAAATGATGACATAATAAGGTAACAGAATTGATGCTAAGACACAAATAGGTTCAAAAAGCTACAGATGATTAATCACTTTGTTTTGTTCGACCTCCCCTTGATTATTTAGAGAGCACCTCTGGTATACTCTCAACTAAGTCTTACGCATGATGTGTCCAGGTGGTATAATTATGGTTCTCCTTGGGTTTACTTTTCTACATGCGTATTCTGAAGGATATCCTCTAGTTATTCTTTTAGGATTGTTACCTTCCCTGGGAAAAACGTTGAGTCCTTCTTCATCTAATAATGTTTTAATTTTGCACAAGAATGGTCTTTTGTCAGGTATTGAATTTCTAAGAAATTTAA
Organism: Galeopterus variegatus; assembly: GCF_000696425.1. Taxonomy (NCBI): domain Eukaryota; kingdom Metazoa; phylum Chordata; class Mammalia; order Dermoptera; family Cynocephalidae; genus Galeopterus; species Galeopterus variegatus. The sequence goes on from NW_007728346.1 coordinate 215,838, forward strand.
AGACTGGCTTTAGGACTGTCCCGTCTTAGAGACAGGAAGTCTTGTGCCAGTTAGCTGCGGGTTTCTTTGTGAGGAACCTCTTTTTGTTATTGTTTTGTTTTCCTCTTGGAAACCTTTCAGGGATTTTTCTCTTCCAGAGCAGTCCAGAAATGTGGCACACGCATGCCTGGGGCAGGCATTGATTTGCCCATTCCTGCCTGCACCCTCCGGACCCTTTCAATGGCACGATGAGCTCTTTTAACTCTGGCAAGATTTCTTCTCTTCCTATTTGATCATGTCATTGCACACATACACTTCCACACAGCTGGATAAGTTCAGTGTTCTGAAGCTTCTATGGGTGGGGATAAGCTTTCGAGGGAGCAGACAGCTGGGGTTGCCATGTGTGTTTCTACCAGTCCATCAGAGAGATCCAGCTGACGTGGATGAGTTGTGTAAAAGAAGAGCCATTTCATGTTGGTTGCAATGTTTCTCCAGCAGTGGGAAAGGAGGTCTATTGAGAGGATTGGCTGGGAAACAGGAAGAGAGTGATCCCTATATGATGGAGCCCACAATTTTGCAGTGGAAACTTGAAAATCATGAAAGAGTCTCAATAGGCTTTTCTTCCAATTTTAAAATATGTGCTGCCGAAGCGAGCACTCTCAATAGGCTTTTCTAATGAATGTTGGCCAGAAACAGATGTTGGAGAGAGAGACAACTGAGACCAGAATCCATAACTTGGTCACACTGTTGTAGATTGGACTAGGGGGCCACATGCCACAAAACCATTGACACTGGTGTCGTGCCTCCTCTCCCAGCACGCTCTGACTTCTACCCAAGAGTTGGCTGGAGAGTCTGGGGGACTTGGGCATATTCCAACAAGCCCAGCTCAGCACCTGGGCTATCCTGGTTGTGGCCCTTATATCGATAGGTGTGTAAATCAGGAGTTCCTGGCAGCCTCATAGAAGCAGTCTTCTGTTCCCAACTTGTTCATCCCCTTTGGCCTGAGGACTTCAAACATCTATCTCTTTTATATAAGGGGTAGGAGATGAAGCGGCAACAAGCCTCAGGTATCCTCGCCATCGTCTCACATATTCGGGCTCACTCCATATAGAACATGAGTGGTATTCTGAGGAATAGTGATTTGGGGACATAGGAGAAGGGAGAGGGAGATTGTAGCACCAAAGAAGAAAAAAGGAAGGATTGCATCAGGTCAGAGGACAGAACCTATGGGTAGGAGAGTTGGGCTCTGGATGCTTCCTTTCAGAAGCCGGACGTGGTGAGTTGTTGTGCATGTATATGTACTGCAGTCTCTGCAGACTGCACAGGATTGCAGAACCCATGAAGCTTCCATGGACTTATTTGACCCCAGCTGTGATGTCAGGAAGCCAATGTTGTAGTCCTATGGGGCCAGTGGTCCTGTCATTTAAGTCCTCCTGGCATGGCTTTGTACTTGTAGGAGTATTTACATGTGCTGAGTGGTCTGTGGGAAAGATGCACTTTTCCAGATTGATGTAAAATTTACAGGATATGCCCTAGGTAATAGCAAAACAATCTTTCACTCAATTTAATAAATTTATTTGCAAAATGGATGAGAAAGCTGAAAACAAATTCTACAATAAACCAAATCATGCCTTGCTCCTGTATCTGTTGTATGAATATTTTTCACTGTGCCTTATGGAAGACTCATATAGTGCTTCCTTCTTAGAATTCAGTGGTGGAAAATCTCGTCTTTCTTAAAGAACTTGTAGGAAGGGCACACGTGAAGTGTACCACCTGGATCTCGCTCAAGAAAGAACCTGCCAATCGGCTGTCCTCCCCTGCTGCAGTGGTCAGCCGAGGCCATGCTCTTCCCAGGCAGTGCCAGCCAAGGACAGCAGGGCGGGGGTGCAAGGGCCTGGCTCTTTCTGTCCACCTTGGGACTCCACTAAGGGCACTTTTTCACCAGAGCTCCCCCTTGGGCTGGCCAAGACTTTCTCAGGGTTGCTTCAGAGTCTGGGCCTCTTCCTGCCCAATCCTCCTTCTTTCCCCCTCCTCGCCACACCACAGTCTAAAGGCCCTCTCCTGCTCTATCTCTCCTGTACCTTTCATGGGCATTATCCCCAATGAGTCTCTTGCATTTCTATCTTCATCTTAGTGTTTGCTGCCAGAAGGACCCAAGTGACACACCAACAGATTATGACTCCTTTGATTTCCTGGAATCTGAGTTATACTTTTAATCACAGCGGCCAAGTTGTCCTCCCCAAAGCCGTGTTTTGCAGAACAAGTGTGCAACACATGCTCTAGGAGACAAGATGCAATTGGCTAGCATTGCCCACAACCCTCCTTTCCCATGATAATTTACGAAAGCTTCAATGTAAAAAAAGCTCTGAGAAGTCTTGCAGTAAAGGATATTTACATTTGTTCCACCCAGTTTTTCATTAAATATGGACTTATTTGAACATAGACCTCCTTTTATGGGATATGCCTATTAATTTCCCATGTAGCATTAGTACACCTTGAAACACTATATGGTGTTGGGGCTCAGAAAATAATACCCCCAAATGTGCTACTTTGATATGCTGATTACTGCAAATTGAGGGCACTTACAGAACAGCAAATACAGGGAGAGGCTCTCTCTGAATTTCCCTTATCTGCCTTAAGGCTGGATCCTCCAGAGAGAATCCAATTGTCCTGGATCCCCTCCCCAGGAATCTCACCACCTGGGAAAGACTGACTCATTTCACAGGAAAGAAGACAGGAGATTAACACCATGCCCAGACGGACTTTGTCACAGGCCCATTCGTTATCTACCCCAAATCATTTACTCACCCCTAAGTTGCCTCTATGCCCTCTCCCATCTCCCCTGTGAAAAGGGTATACTGTATAAGCTTCTACGTTTCACTGGGTTGTAGGCTATTCGCTTTTCTTTCCTGTGATGCCCCTGTGCATGTAACAAATTTGTACATCTTTTCTCCTGTTAATCTGTCTACTCTCGTTTATATTATAGACTCAATTATCAAACCTTCAGACGGTAGAGAGAAAATCTTTCCTCTCCTCTGCAATGGTAAATGCTAATCAAGGTGGTAGGTGGTTTTTTATTTATTTTATTTTTTTGGCATTTATCATTATTATTATTATTATTTGTTTTTCATTGAGGTAGGATGTATTTAACTGAGGCATGATGGATGTACAATGAAGTGCACAAATGCACTGCTCCTAAGTGTACAGCTTGATAAATGTTTCTGTGTATTTGCTTCAGTGTAACCACCACCCAGATCAAGACTTAGAACGTTTCCATCATCTCAGAAGAATCTCTCCTTCCCATTGTCGGTAAATATGCCCTCTTCTGCATTAAAAAGCATTTATAAATAAATGTACTTGTCTTTTTATTATTGAGTTTTAGTTTCTCTTCCTATCTTTGGACATGAGTGCTTTATCAGTTGTGTGAGTTGAGACTGTCTTCCCACAGCTGTGGTTTGCATTTTTGTGTTCTCAGTAGTGCTTTTGATGAGCAGAAGGTCTTAACTTTAATGAAGTCCAATTTATCAAACTTTAATGAAGTCCCATTTATCAAACATTCCTTTGTGGTTAATCTTTTGGTGTCTAATTTAAGAAACTTTTGCCTACTTCAAGGTCATGAAGATAGATATTTGTGCATGTTTACTTCTAGAAGTTTTATTTTTCTTTGACATTGAGCTTATGATTAATATCAAATTAATGTTTATCCGTACTGTGAGGTAGAGGTCGAGGTTTGCATATTTCTTTGAAGATATTCAATTGCTCTGGCATCGTTTATTAAAAAGATCATCCTTTTCCCACTGAATTGCAGTCACAAGCTAAGTAACCATATGTATTTTTGGACCCTGCATTCCGTTTCATTGGTCTACGTGTCTATCCTTGCATAAACATTACACTCTCTTAATTACTGTAGATTTGAAATTAATTACTGTACTTTGAAATTTGTTCTCCAAAACATTGGTTATCCACTTGTGCTTTCACATAAAGTTTAAAATAAGTTCAATGTTCTAAAAATATCTGCTAGGATTTTGATTGTGATTTCATTGGTTCTATGGATCTATTTAGGGGGCATAAGTATCTTAAAAATATTAAGTCTTTCAATTCATAAACATGGTGTATATATTTATTTAGGTCTTTAATTTCTTTCAGAAATGTTTTGCAAATTTTCAGCATAGAGGTCTTGCACATCTTTTGTTAGACTTATTACTAGATATTTGATTTTTTAATTTTATTGTAAATTATATTTTTAAAAACTTTCTTTTCCAGTGCTTTGTTACTAGTATATAGAAATGCAATTAATTTTTTATATTGACTTTTCATCCAGTGACCTTGTTAAATTTATTTATTAATTCTAATAGCTTGTGGATTTTTTTTGACTTTCTACATATATTATCATGTCATCTACTAGTACAATTTTACTTCTGTTCTTTCTCTTGCCTTATAGTACAATGTTAAATAGAAGTGACAACAGTGGGTATCCTCATCTTTTTCTCAATAGTAATGATTAGAAAATGTTTTGTAGGGCTGGCCCGGTGGCGCACTGCTACAGTGCGCCGCTTGGGAAGTGCGGCGGCGCTCCCGCCGAGGGTTCGGATCCCGCATGCAGACCGGCTGCTCACTGGCGGAGCGAGGTGCGGGAGCAACACCGAGGGTTGCGATCCCGTTGCCGGTCCCGGTCTGGTACGGGCGCGACACTGAGGGTTGTGATCCGTTGCTGCATATGACCCCACACAATCCTGTCTGTCCCGTACTGAGACAGCAGTTGAATTAGCACTGTTACGTCCCTGCCAAACATTGTATTAGTGTCTTGGATATAGCTAAGGCCTTTGTCTCCCAAAAATGGAGGAAAGGGAAGAAATTGTTACCACTGTCATAGATGGGG
>NW_007728346.1:221580-223606 GCF_000696425.1 Galeopterus variegatus
GGCCTTTGTCTCCCAAAAATGGAGGAAAGGGAAGAAATTGTTACCACTGTCATAGATGGGGAAACTGGGTCACAGCATTAAATCAAAACAGAACTAGTACCAGAATCCAAGAGTCCTGCCTGCTGACTCACTGCCTGTTCCCCTGAGCCTAGCTGTCCTGAAACCATATGTGGATAGGACTGGGCTAAGATTTTTGCTTGGATTCAGGCTGAGTCTGTGAACAGAACTTTTGAGTTGAAATGGTCTTGTTTTTTATGACTGTCCCTGTTCCAGAGGCTCTCAAAAGTTCTGTTCACAGAGCATTCTCTCAGGCAGCCGCAGGAGGATGCAGATACTCTCAGCCTCTCTGACCTCATTTGTGGGATGGGGACATTGATCTTTGGCCTTGGTCCTTTGCAGTAATTTTCACTGTCAGATCCACAAGAGTGGTCCTTGGCTGAACTCAGGGAGTAAATTTGTTTGCAATATAATAGTGTCCATACCTGTGTGTCTATGGTAATCTGATAGATTGCTTATGAAATTTAAGAAAAATCAGACAGCTTGTCATTGGTGTCTTCCCAAAGCAGTGCCATTGGCTGCTTTCATGACGATGGGGGTTGATTTTGCACTAGCAAGCTGAACTGAGTAAGAGACTGGCCCTGTTTCTGTGTCTTCCATCCTTTTCTAGACTAAATGGAAAGCAAGTCAGGGCGGCGTTCCTCCTGTCATCTGTGGGCTCCACCTTCAACATCTCTTTGATTTAATCACTGCTCACCACACCCACGGCTGGGACCCATCTGCCAGCTCCTCACCCCTCCCTGGATTCCTGTAATAGCCTTCCAACTTCTGCCAGCATGAGTAATCATACTCAAGTCCTGTGACGGTCGCCCATCTCAGCCAGGGTGAGCAGAGCAAAATTCCTGCCAGAGCCCAGGAGGCGCTGCAAGAGAGTTTCTCCCCACACTGCTGCAGCCACGCGGGCCTCCTGCTGCTCCCAGATGCCCCACGCATGCTCCATCAAGCACTTGATGCTCTGTCTCTTCTCCACACATTCATCAGCCCGGCTCCTGCCCTGGGTCCTCCAGTCTCTGCTCGAGAGTCCCCTCATCAGGTTGGCAGCCACTTTATTTGAAGCAGCCCTCCCTTGGTGCCGCGCCCCTTGCCCAGCTTCCTCATCACAGCGGTGGTGCTGATCTGTCCTGCTTACTGTGTGTCGTCCTGTTCTAGAATGTAAGCCCTTGAGGACAAACTTGTCTGCTTGACCTGTCTCTGCCTGGGAGTCTGGGCAGGGCATATGGGAGTAGTAAGGAGTACGTGGTGAATAGAAGGATGCAGAGTCACGGGTGGTATCCAGGGGCACTGGCAATTTCCATCATGCATCAGGCAAGGAGTTTGCACTGGAGAGAGAGACAAAGTGGTGGGGTGTCCCGGGCAGAGCAGAGCCAAGCCCGGGGACTCCGGGACGGTGACACTCAGAACAGAAGGTGAGCAGACGGCTGGTGAGTGGCACGGATGGTGGGCTCAGGGATGGTCCAGTGTGGCACTGTTACATCTGTGTACTTGCCCCCTTTTTAGGAGCTTCCTGGGACATGAGCCAATGCTTCATTTGTCTTTGTGCTCAGCACTGACACAGTGCCTGCTGTGGGGACTGTGCTACACAAGCACTTCTTAAGTGAATGAGATGGACTGAATGAGCAGCTGGAATTTCCCAGACATTACCAGTTTCATGGGCTGAATTTTGTCCCGCCCCCAAATTCACATGTTGAAACCCCAACCCCCACTACCTCAGAATATGACTGTCTTTGGAGATAGGGTCTTTAAAGAGGGGATTAATCTAAGATGAGGTCATTAGAGTAAGCCCTAATCTAATATGACTGGTGCCCTTGTAAGAAGAAGAGATCAGAACACGGACACACACAGAGGGATGACCGTGTGACCACACAGACGATGGACATCTGCAGCATGGACAGGCCTCAGAAGAAACCGGCCCTGCCGACACATTGATCTTGGGCTTCTGGCCTGAACTAGGAGAAAATAAATATCAGGG